>NC_090726.1:140424770-140459770 GCF_036898095.1 Palaemon carinicauda | reverse complement strand
TATTCTTCCCACTCTAGTGGAGACGTTACTCTTTAACAATGCATTTCGCAAATTACAGAAAAAAAAATCTCATTAATTTAGAGCCGAACATTAACAGAAAAATGTAATTTCCTTTTCAGAATTATGCACATTTAAAATGCTGTAACGCAAGGTATCACATTTATACACACAAAAGGAACAAAAACATGAATTAGGCTATGGCTATTACAAGGGGAAAGATATTGTTTCCCGCATACTTTTTCTTTTGAAAAGAAGGAAACCTTAATGCACATACTTTCACTTTCTCGGCAAGGTTTTAGAAATGAGGCTCCTAAAGTCACACCCTTTTACATAACTTTAACAGACCTTACTACCCATTTATTGCAAGGTTGATAAGTGGGCGATACACTTGGAGCAAACTATGGACCTAGAATAATGGGCTGAGGTTTCACCACTCAACTACAGCACCAATCGTGTGTGTGTGTGTATTTGTGTGTGTATATATATATATATATATATATATATATATATATATATATATATATATATATATATATATATATACATAAATACACACACAAATATATATACATATATATATATATATATATATATATATATATATATATATATAGTGTATATATATATATATGTGTCTGTGTGTGACTGAGTTAAAAAAAAAACTGAAAGGTTAAGTTAGGACTACCAAATCGACGGAATTTGTGGGGCAAGCTCATTTTGATAGGTTAGAATAAAAAAAAAAGGGAAAATAATTGACAAGAGACGTATCTTCATGATCTCTACCTTACAACATTAAGGTAGATACAAGTGTGGATAAACAAAATCTCTGCCAATGAGAAGGAATGTTTTTTCGGGGTCATGGATGAAATATAAGACACTTCTCCGATATGGTAAAGGACCTGCGGAGATCCATTTGATGCATACCTTTTACAATACATAACAACTAAATTTAAGAGATGAAAATCTCACAACTGCACCGTGGGCCTAAACGTTAAAATATCATCAGTTTGTTGAAACTCAAACGCTATCAATTAATGCCATGAAAAAGAAAACTCGCAAAATTCAAAAGCGACAAAATTAAATTTATAGGAAATATCAGCGGCTGAAAACACAAAGATGAAAAAACGCACTGCCACTGGAGGCTGGAAGCGGGCCATAACCAAATAACCAATTTCTGGTCGTTTTACGATCACAAAATTAACTGGAGAACCTATTATATCATAAAAGATAAACTGTAGTTAGAAATAAGATATAATTATCTTAACCCATGAAATAAAAAAAAAATGCAAGTACTGTAAATTCTGAATATGAGTAACCAGTATCATTTCACACTTCAGTTGGCTATCAAGTAAAAATTCTTTTAATCAAACAGATAAGGGCCAAAAGGAGGGTCTTCATTAATAATAATAATAATAATAATAATAATAATAATAATAATAATAATAATAATAATAATAATAATAATAATAATAATAATAATAATAACAAAGGAGAGAGAAGGAGAAATCTAAAAACAAGGGTGTGAAAAATTAAATAAAATTACTACTACTACCTCTTCTTCCTTTTCTTGACTAAAATAAAGACCATTACACACAAAAATAAATTTTAAGAAAAAATCATTTGTGTTCTAAATAAAAATCTTTCTTATCAGAAATGATTGATTAGTTTATAAAACAAAATATTCTCAAATTGGCTAAAAGGAAATGGGGATCATGAAATACTAACTGCGAACATTTTCGTACTCTGGAATGAAAAAAGGTGCAACGTGTCACAAAAATGAATAAAATAGTAATTATAAAGAATTTTACGCAGATTATCTTATACATCAACATCTTTCTCTCTAAAGTGAGTCCCATGGGAGATATTTGCAAACAAATGTTTTTTCTGCGATTTTTTAAAATATGGCGGCCAAATCTGGGGCAATAAAGATTTTTGCAGCTTTCACTGACTTTTTCCCTAATCAGCCCTCAAGTAATGGGAATCACCGATGAAAAAAGGCTAAGTAGCATGACAACCATATTGACGAACAGACAGATGGACAAACGGAGTTCCGGAAAACATCACACTCTGGGTTTGTGGATTGTAAATTAAGACACAAAACGCTTCGAATCTGGTATCATTAGATTAGATAGTTAAAATCACTTTCCTTACAGTATAATTAACAAAATAAATGCTTACTCATATAAATTAAGTCTTGTATTAGCCACGGAAATCACTGTAAATCAAAATATTGGTTCCATCAGACAAAAATGTAAGATTTTTAATGCATCTGAGACAAATTTACATCAACTGTAAACAAAATGATCCTTAATCAACTTAAAATCCCGATGTCTATAGTAATACATAATTATGTATATCACGAAAAACTTCTAAGTCAACCTTAAATGTATAAATTCGTATCCATATACCAGAAAAAAAAATCTAAAATTAATGTGGTGAAGAAATTCTTTCGGCATCGAATAAACATTTACCCCATTAAACGAAGTTTAGCTAGTCCCAAATTAACAGTTCCTTATTAAACAAGGAAAACTTAGACGTAACGAAACAGTTCTCAGTCAAACGTAAGGCTTATTTTGCTGAGTTTGCAACATATGTAAATAAACAGTTCATGATCAAAAGAAAAGTCTGTTTTACACTCTCCGAATGAATAGTTCCAAATTGTCATAAACAATCAATACAATAATATCTTTGCTGCCAGACTAACAATAGCTTTCTTGAAAAATAAAGAACATTGCTTCAGGCCTAAATAAAGTTCCCTATTTAATGAAAAGCTTTTTATATCAGCCAGAAAACAAATGTCAGGAGGGCTTGCTCCTCCTCCTTGTTTTTCAGTCTAAGAGTTGGTGCTGCTGCAGCTGTCCTTTCCAATCTCTTCGGATGTGACGGGAGAGAGGATCGGACACCCTTGTGATCACCACTTATTGCTCGAGAAACAAGAAGATCGCGCTTGACGTATCGGGAATGACTCTCTCTCTCTCTCTCTCTCTCTCTCTCTCTCTCTCTCTCTCTCTCTCTCTCTCCACTGGTCTGATCTTTCTTGTCTTTACGGTTCATTTGTTGAAGGAGACTCAGGAGGAAAAGAGGCAATGCTTACGGAAATCTTCGGCTATCTGACCAGTTTGTTTTGTTGAAGGGATTTTAAACTTATGTTCTCTCTTTTACTTCCAGACACACACATAATATATATATATATATATATATATATATATATATATATATATATATATATATATATATATATATATATATACTGTATATATCTTGAGGTAGGTCGTTGCTAATGGTGAGCATCCGCAATAAAATAATAGAACAAATGGTCTTGACATCTTTCATTTTTATTATTGGCAACGTTTCGGGACTCAGCCCATTTTAAAGATTAAAAGATATAAAAAAACATCATAATAAAACACTCAGTATAAAAAAAGCTGTTCATTCTGAAATACAAAAACAATTCAAAATGGAAGGTAGGCAATGTTAAAAGCAAAAAATCTATGAAAATACAAAACAAAACTATCTTAAAACTGAAATACACATAAAAGTAAAGTTGTCTGAGGATACCAACCTATCTGGACTATGCAAGAGAACCGAATGACTACCTGAAGGATGGCATTAAAAAAGAAAATTTTTAATTCCCTGCTTAAGCAATGTGATGGACAGGGGATAATTGGTTGTCAGTTTAGGATTTTGCTTCTTAATCATTAACGACCCTAAAACTAACTGAAAGAAGAAACTTTGCACTTTGGAATAATTTTGAAGCTTTTATATGAAAAATTAGTTTTGCATTCATAGGCATATTCTCTGATCATTGAGAAATCCTTGCTATTGAGTACATATCCAGTTCTATGGCTAACTCCGGACGACCATCTATGTGAACTGTCAGAAGTCTTTTAGGGAACCCACATAATTCCCAAGATTACATCTCAGACAAGTAAACATATAAACTACTGGAGAAAGCATTAGATCTTGGAAAAAAAATCCTTAAGTTTAAACATTCATCCTACTGGTTAGACAGAGGGAGTTCCAAGGAGGGTCTGGAACTTTACAGTGCTCCGAAGAGCCTGTCAATGGACGTTTTCCCTCCTTTTCCTGTCCCAGGCTGTAGAATTGTCCCATTAAGGCTAGCACCTTCAGGAAGGTAGATTTCATGTCTGGATTTTCAGTCATTGCTGGAATAGGGCCTACAATTCTTACTGAGTGGTCCGTTGAACTAACAATTCCTCACTCCCAGTTGATGGGGAGTAGAGTCACCCTGTTGGTCTGCTCAGAGTTCTATATGTACCAAGGACCGAGTCTGAACAGTAATCCGATTAAGTAGAAGGGGTTGGACTGTGCCTTGAGGCTTGAGGAAAATCCTCTGCTCATGTACTCTCCTTGGTTGGGCGACATTCTAAGGGGCTGTATGCCCGAAGAGTTCATGTTGTTGCAATCTTCCTTTGACTAATTCATCCTTGGTATGAGTAGTCGCAGTAAGAGGACCGTCCCCATGACGAGAATATGGGGAATCTAAGCTGCTCCTCTCTGTCTTAACATCATGGAATCTCCTTCTACACAAAGACCTTGTCCTAGGCAATCATTACCTCATAATCTGGTTTAAAGGCTACTCATGAATGGCAGATACTAAGCTAAAGTAACAATGTCCTGGCTAGCAGAACAATGGCCTAGAATATAACCATATATACATATGATCTACACCCAAGCCCCTCTCAACCAAAACTAGGACCAGGGAGGGCCAAGCTATAGCTGCTGATGAGTAAGTGGGTAGGCTCCCTCCCCTTTCCTTAGCTCACAATAGTGGTGGGGTTGCAGACACTACAAGAAACTATCGAACTTGAGCAGGACTCTAACACCAATCCAGCAGATCATCAAGTGGGGAGGTTTCCAATAGGCCACCACAACCCTTATCTGAGTTATCTAACCTCCTGGTCTGAAAAGATCTCGGGAGATAAAGAGTGTACTGTAGATTTCCCACGAGGATGAGAACATGTGCGCAATGGAGACTGATTGTGTGAGAACATCAAGGTTAGATTATTCTGTTGTCTCAACGTCATGATATCTTTCCCTTAGGATAGTGAGCCATGAGTAGCACATGCTCTTGGCAATGATTTCAAGTCTGCAGGATGTGGTCTACCTGAAGGGCACGTGTGCCCAACTGCATTGGGTCACATTGAAGAGCATTCCCTTGCATGTCAAAGCTCCTTGGAGGGTTAGTGTTTGCTACTACCATGCCATGTGTGGTCAGACCCTTGTTCACGCCTAGGTTAGTTGTTCTACAGTATGGTAGCAAACTTACTATCTGTTCTGCACTAGGATGTCTTATCCAGAGAATCATCCCTACGAGAGGGAAAAGCCTTATCTGGTGAATACCTTCAGGCTGTCAGACAAGCATGAACTTGAGAACGTACTTGCTCATGTGGTGCGCATAAAAAGGAGTTCCTGCAATCCGCAGTGCTTACACTGTCTAGGAAGTCTGTATATACCAGATCTGTTAAGTGGGTGCTATATAGTATGTGGGACACTCGTAAACTGGAGATCGTCGAGTCATTGCTAGCAACATAGTCTCTAGTGTCCTATCTCATGGTTGGTGAAAAGGTTCATATTGTTCGTATCAAGGAGAACAAAACCTGGAATGGGTGAGCTTGCATGTAAAACTGGAGCGTTCTCAAATACCTTCTCCCTGGAAGGTAATAAGTGTAGATGCACTAATGATTATGCATGCCCAAAGTACTTGAGCTTAGGAGAATAACCTTGGGTCAAAGCCTAAGTATTCAGAGGTTTATTGTGCATGTCAAGAAGGGATAGATCTCGCTGCCAAGGGAGATTCTACAGATGATAACACATGTGGGCAATCTAGAATGTCTCCTAACAGGTGGATCAACCCATGACACAGACACCAGTTTGTTAACCAAAGAACACGTGTTCTTATCAGTTTGTGATTACAAAAGTGAGCTCTTATAAGTACGAGTATGTGATTGCAAAGGTGTGATCTTATTCCTGAGAAAGAGGGAGCATGTGTACTAATATTGGAGTTCGAATGCACAGAAATTTAAAGATTTGTAGAGAAAATTCCTACAGATTGAGTGCATGTACAATTGTGCTATTCTCCCTAAAAGGATGAGTTCAGATCTAAGTGCTTGCACACTGAAGTAGCAAGTGTTTTTCTACAAGAAAGCCTTCCCAAGGTGAATCTTTTTCCTCTAATGGGTGTTCATAAGCTGGAGAGTGCACACTTAAAGGAATGTAATGTTCTAGGAAACCGAGCAGGATCATGAACAGCGGAACAGAGGTGCGCACTACCAGGTGAGTGCACCTAAGCAGTACTAAGACAGAGCAAGTAATCTCTTACAGGCAAGAATTCAAAAGCATAATAAGGTAAACGCACGTGTGTGAGACGATGAGTGTGCTTGAGCGTTAAGTTAAGAGTCTATGAGCACTTAGAGTAGAGTGCATATGAGCTCATAGATGCGAGCAAGTAAGAGGCGAGCTCATATGAGCACTAAGAGGTGAGCTCGTGGAAGCAAGCTTATATGAGTGCTAAGAGGTAGGTGCCTATGACCAGCACATACGTATGATAGTATACATGCATACAGTGGGATGCACTTGAGAACATTGGGATGCTCGAGAGAGAGAATATAGGGATGCACTTAAGAGAAAACATAGGGATGTGCTTGAGAGCAAACAGCGCTGTGCTTGAGAACAAACATAGGGATGTGCTTGAGAGCAAACATAGAACTGTGCTTGAGCAAGATCCGGGAATCATTTGTGAGCATGTGAGAGCAATCACATTAGGGAAAAGGTGCGTAAAATTTCCAGATCTGTCAAGTGGGCACTCAATGGGAAGTGCAAGCATCTCAGAGAAAATGCACTAATACCAGCATATAAATCTGTTGGCCATTGCAATTGCTTTGACTCTCTGTCGTAGGAGGGGAGTTAGGCACTGACTAATGTACAGTAAAATGAGTGTTACCTACTAGGGAGGTCTTCATCAGAATAATGCAAGCTTGAAGGTGACGGCGTGCTAGCAAGGGTGTGCTCGCATACCAAATCATTTGACCTGGGACGTGACAGTCTTGAAGGACAATCGTTAGAGAAGGAGGGTGAGAGAATCTTCACTTTAGAAGCAGATCCCCTTGGAAACTACTACAGGTTCTCTCTCCTCTTAGCCTCAGGGACGTATGAACTGCTTACCTTCGTAGACGACGAGGTTGAAGGCATCAAACTAGGTGGAGAGGGAGGATGAAGACGCTTCCTACTCTTACTCGTCGAGTGTGTTCCTTGAGGTGCCAGTGAAGTAATTGCAAAAGGTTCAGATCTGTCATCAACTGCAGCACATTCCAAGGTCTCTGGAAGATCCGAGTGATTTACATTGGCTTTCTCCTCTGCGAGGGCTGAGGAAGTTTTAGTGGTGGCTAATGCTAACATAAGCTTCTTTGCTATTGGGATGTCCTCCAACCCTAAGGACAGCCACAATGTTTTTAGGTCATCATCTCTCACTGATGTGTTATCTGAAAAATCATCAGGATCACTACAAAGTAGCTGGTGACTACCTTCCTCTCTACAGGAAGAAGGTAAGGCCACTTCCCATAGAGCTTGCGTAAAAGTTAATTCAAGGTTGCCGTCATTCTCTGTCATCCAACCGTGGAGGGATAAAGGAGATGGTTCAGAAGCCTGAGTACCATAAAAAGGAGAGATAGGTTTAGCAGAATTCTTAAACTTTAAGGAAGTCCTTGGAGGACAAGTATCTGGCTCTGCCTAATTTACCAATCACCCATGACCTTGAAAAGCTTCCAGGATGTCAAGTTTTGAATGCAATATAATATATAAAAAACTTCAAAGAAGACAAATGCTAAGGTCTGGATGTCATTCCTGGAGAAGTTTTCAAGCACAGGGGTTACCTTCTCAAAAAGAAGCCGCATTAGATCATCTATGCTCTAAGGAAGGGAGAGAAAATACCAAAATCTTGGATAGACTCTATAATTATTCCTATCTATAAGAACAAATGAAAGAGAAGCAACTCCAACAACAACCAAGATATTTGCCTAATATTTGCACTCGGTAAAATTCAAGAAAGATTTATACTATAGCACTCAACTAAACATATATCTGAATCTGCGGTGCCAGAACCCAATGCCGGTTTAAGAAGAAAAGAGGATCCATCAATTTGATTTTTACTTTGAGGCATATAGAGGGAAAATGTCAATAGAAAATACACTTATACTTTTTTCATTTAACCAAGGCCTTTGATACAGTGCCCTGCAAGATCCTATGGAAGATACTTGCAAAATATGAGTTCCTAGGACATTTCTAAAAATATTTCATCTCTCTTTCCAAAAAGAAGGCTTGGTAGCTTGGAATCCTCATCCTGCCTTGTGGAAATGGGAGTAAAACGGTGATGTTCAGGCTCTTATCCTTTTAACTAGGCCAGTTAATAGGACGAAAAAAATTGGGGAATAAGGAAAAAATGAGGGAAAAATGCAATAAGCTTTATTGTCTTTATAATATGGTAATTAACAATATATTAAATTTTGCACCCCCTCTACCTCCCGAAATTTGGCTGCCATCTTGAAAAATTTGTGTAAAAAAAATTACAATTATCTTGCTTAGGACTAACTTTAGTGGAAAATGTGTCTCTACATAAAATAGTCTAAACGAATTTTTCTACAAAAACTCTTCTATTTACTATAGTGAAATATTGCACCGTTTTGCTGATAGAGGTACGAAAATGTTTGCTTCTTTTTATTTTTTTTTTTGTTCCAACAGTGCCCGATTATCACATGGTAATTTATCCTACATGCAATAGTGAAACAATTATTCAAGTTCCTAAATCAAATGTTGTTTTTCTTTTTGTTTCAGACTATGAAAAGAGACGGTTAATTTATCATTAATTCCATTATGTGAAAAATGTCTTCATTGAGGAAATGCTTTATTTGTGAACAGCTTTATGACGGTAAGACTGGAGAGGTAAAGAGAAAGGTATAAGAAACTGATCGACCATAGCATTAAGGAAAACCTTCTCAGCTAGAGGAACTGAAATATGTGAAAGTACATGAAAAATGTAGAAATGTATAAAAAAAAAAGCAGTGCCGAAACTTTCCAGGAACAACATAAAACCTCTCAAGTGCCAATAGCATCTTTGAGAAGTCAAGAGTCAGATTTTGATATTGTTCATATCTTTTTTTGTGAAAAGGAATCGTAATATGAGGTTTTGAAAAGCAAATAAAAAGCAAAAGTCAGTCAAGTGATCTTAAATCTATATATCGTATTATTACTCTTCGTACTAAGGACACTATTTTGAAAGCAGGTGAAATAAGAAATGAGGACTGGGGCTAACGAGTATGTCCTCACATTATATAATGTAGATGATTTGGTTGCTGCTGAGGCAAGATATTTTTCAGCCTGTATGAAAAAAGAGAATTCTACCATACATCTTTTGGTATGTAACAAGAACTCCCCAAAGGTTTTACACTTTTAGAGGCAATGACTCATTCTTTTAATTACCTGGAAAAAATCAAGAGGAATGCCAATTTACTTCAAGTGAGACTTTTGAGGGATATGAGAGTGAGTTATCAATTGAAAAACAATAAAATCTGAACTGACAGAAAGACGTGGACAAGTATAAGGTGTGTGAAATTAATCATTATCCACAATCAGAACATTTCTTAATTGACTTACATTCACTTATTCCAGACATCCTCAACTGCCTTAATTAAAATTATTATTTGAAAAAAAAAACAAGAAAGGAAATCAAAGAAAATGGAATAGGAAGTGTACAGACATTTTAAATGCTGTTCTAATAGCAGCTAGACCAAGGTCTTTCCTATCCCTTCTATAAATAGGTGAAACAGCTCATGGAATAGAATAATCAAAATGGAATAGAGTAATAGTTCACTACTTAGCTGCTATCTTACAATCATTCTGTAAAATAGCCTGCATAGATTTAATGATCCTATAAAATAAATAATAGCTTGCAAGCTATCCAATACAAGGTGAAAAAATAACACTATCATGAAACCAATACTTCTAATTATACAGCAACAATTGGTATAGCAATGACTAAGATTGATAACTTCACGTTTGGGTGGATGGTTGTTTGTAAGGGTGGTAACTCCACCAGTGAGCATTTACTGTCTGTTCTAAGCTGAATAAATCAGAAAAGACACCCTTGGGATACAATTTTTGAAACCAAATAAGGAAATGGAGAATATGAAAAATAAGCTGCGAACATTTTCACATCTCTGGCACAAAACCGGTGCAACATACCACAAGAATGAATAGAAAAGTTTTTATAGATAATTCCATTTGAATTATTTTATGTACACACATTTTTTTCGCTTTAAATTGCAAAACAACGGGTTGACTGCAATACGCTAATGACGCTGTTATTTTGCCACTGCCCTGGAGTCAATGCAACTCACTTTAGACATTATCTTCAATATATAAAATACTTGGTTTACAGAATATGCCCATCTTCACTGCTAATGATACATAACTGCAGGCAGTGTCACTACCTTGATCCATAAAGATGTGCTGGAGAAAATAAATAGAGTTTCACGTGCTTTGGGGTGGCAGAGGACCAAGGTTTTTTAGAATAAAACTCTGAGACTGGCCATTAAAATTAAGTATATAAAGAAGTATTATCTCTACTCTTCTATACTAATGCCATTTCAAACAATTAGAACTTTTTTCACAGTTCCTGTTTGCAAAAAATTATGGGCCTCAACTGGAAAGATATAATTCCACCTATAGATTCTAGAACAAACTGTACAGTATATACAAGCATTCAGGCCATGCTCACCAAACTCCAACTATTCTGGCTTTGTTACGTAATCTGTATGCTGGAGAACGGTTCACAAAGGACAGCTAAAATGTGGCCACCTAAGAAGAGATACAAAGACAAAGTCAAATCAGCCTTAAAGGAATGCATAATTCTACAAGCTGACTTGAAAAATACATGGTAACAATGCAGTCACTGTCCTGGAGCAGGATCCCGATTCAAATCTCAATTTAAAAAGGTAGCATCGACACACCAGAAATGGTATAGAGAGAATTAAATCCAAGATCAACGCAGCTTACAAATCTAGATCTTCTGAGAGGGCGAGTAAACCATTTATTCTGCTTTGGACAAGAGATAACATTCCTATAAAGCTGACGACAATTCTGTTGTAATACCAGAATCGTGAGTTTTGTTAATGAGGGGGATAGCTTGAAAGATCTGTCAGGAAATTCTTGAAATATTTCATTTCAAAGAATCTTTTAAGTTTTATTAATACTTGTTAATTAATTTCAGAGCATGAAAACATTTTTGTGTCTTAAATTTTTGTCACCATAGCATTTATATTGATATGTAAATCCATCTTTCCCCCCAAGTAGTCCTGATAAAGAATCACATAAAAATATGATTCAAAATATGTCGAAACCCCAAATAAAAAATGGGAAAAAAAGTAAATGCAGTTTTCAGGTTTTTCTGAAAACTAACTGAAGCTCAGTCTATCCGGAGTGATGCTGTTTTTGATCTTTAGAAGTCGCTAACATATATATCAATTTTAAATGTGGTATGGCATAGATATCCTCGATAGAAAAGCAAAAGATACTTCACTGCAGAGAAATTGCTGAAAACACAAGCTACTGGCTGTTGTGGAGAGTGGTCTCATTCCAGATGAAGCGGATCAGGGATCCACGTAGTTTGCAAGTTTAGATATTCTGAGGGACTCACACTTTTATAAGCTGCATTGCACAAGTGAGGATGATAGTTTTTTTTTCAAAACTTTTACAACAAAATCTTTACATCAGTGGAATCGTGAACTTCATCTAAAAAATAAGAGAAATGATATGGATAGCTAGGATGGGGCTAGGGCTACAAAAACTACTTATTTGCAGAGTAAATGCTGGAGCATCAAGACCATAGCTTATCATACAAAAGGGCGCCACTCTAAAGGGAGTCAAATCCGAGATCAAACAGCTTACAAATCTTGATTTTCTGAAGAGAGGTGTTGCCTTGAAATTTAGTCTTCTTCGGCCAAGAAAACACATTCTTGAAGAACTGACGTCAATCCCGTTGCCAGATTGGAATAGTGGCCTCATAGAAGAGGCAGCCAGCTTGTGAGATCAGCCATTCCATCAATACTTGTTAATGGATTCCAGAGTATCCAAATATTTTTGTATCTTGAATTTTCACCACACCTTATATATAGAAGTGTAATTCCATAATTGAAACAATGCAGTCCTGACGAACAATCACATATAAAAAGTTATTCAAAACATATGACACCAAATATTAAGTAGGAAAGCGTAAATCAAGTTTTTGTGTTATTCTGAAAACTAATATGAGCACACTTTGTCCAGAGAGATGAAGTCTTCGCTTTCTATACATCACTAACACATTAATTACAAAACTAAAGTAATATGCACAAGTACCATACATACATACATACATACATGCATGCATACATGCAAACACACACACACACACACACATATATATATATATATATATATATATATATATATATATATATATATATAATATATATATATACCGAATAGTCTGGCCTATTCATTACAGTTTCTCGTCTTTCCTCATACACCTGACAACAATGAGATTACCAAACAGTTCTTCAACCAAGGGGTAAATCACTGTACTGTAATTTTTCAGTGTAATTTCCTCTTGGTAAGGGTAGAAGAGACTCTTTAGCTATGGTAAGCGGCTCTTCCTAGGAGACGGACACTCCAAAATTAAACCATTGTTCTCTAGTCTTGGGTAGTGCCATAGCCTCTGTACCATGGTCTTCCATTGTCTTGGGTTAAGAGTTCTCTTGCTTGAGGGTACACTCGGGCACACAATTCTATCTTATTTTTTCTTTTCTCTTCTCCTTGTTTTTTTTAATTGTTGTGTTGGGCAGGCTTAATAGAAGGGCCATGAATGCCTGGTGGTTTATCAAGAGGTTGTCTTTTCCTTATCTGATACTCTTTCTTCTCATAACCATCCTTACTGTCCTCCCTTCAGTTGAAGTGGCTATCCTGGAGGGTATTTAGCCTTGCATGGTGTATCGGCTCTTCCATGTTAACCAGTGTTTCCGACTATTTTTCTATAGTCTATAGGTTTGATCAATCACTTTATTTATATTGCTTTTGTTATAATTCTTGTTAATCTAGATTTTAGTATGATGTTTCTTTTTTATTACCATTAATTCTTATGCTGTCTGGAGACATTGAGCGAAATCGGGACCAGTACGTTCTAGATTTCGTCAATGTCGTCTACTGTATTGCAATACTCGTTGTCTTCATGCAAATATTCAAGACCTTACAGTTGTGTCCAGACAATATCATATTCTTTTGTACTCATAAACTTTGATTTCTAATATGAGGCACTCATCTGAGCTCCTTATAATTGGTTTTAAGAAGCCAATGTTGAAACTTTATGCCATCCCTAGGGCCAGGGGAGTGGCGGTGTATATCAGGACTGAGTATCCTACTTCTCATAAGTCCTGCTATTAATGTGGATGTCATGAGATTCAGGTAATAAAAGTTTGTGGCAGGCATAACAACTTTTATTTGTGTTCGATCTACCAGAATCCAGACATGGGTGATTCTATCTTCTATTGTCTTTTTACCATTATGGCTAAGATACAAGAAGATGATAGAAAGGCCTCCTTTGTCTTTATTGGTGATTTCAATGCTCACCATAGGGAGTGGTTAAGTTCTATCTCTCCTACCGATCGCCAGGGCTTAAGAGCTTTAGACTTTGCCTCTCAATCAGGCTGTGAGCGAATCATAAGTGAAGCTACCCACAGGTCTGGTAATTGCTTGGACCTCGTATACACTGACTTCCTGGACGTTATAACAAGAAAGGTTTGTTATCTATTCGGGACATCTTACCATGCCTTGATTTCATTAGTAGTGAAGACTGAGCAGCTTGTCCCTGATGTATCATACGCTTGTAAAATTTATATGAAATCTCAAGCAGACTGGAATGGGATTTTGCATGATCTTATGTGCTTGAATTGGTCACAATTATATAGTAGCATTGATCCTGTTGTCCCTTTGAGTGAGAATATAGTCAATATAATTGAGAGGCGTACCCCTTATCGCGTGCTAAGGTACCGACTGAAGGACAAACCGTGGTTCAATGATGATTGCAGACGTGCTTATTTGGAGAAGCAGGAGGCCTATCATCTTTGGAAGGGTAACAGATCAGATTTGACCTAGAATAACTATACTCAGCTTAGAGCTTTTGCTCAGAGTTTATGCTTCAACTGAAAAAAAAATACAATTCAACCATAAAAGAAACCCTTTCTGGTACAACTCAGGAACATAAATAGTGGTCTACCCTTAAGTCTGCACTCTTTGGTGTAGATGCAACAGTTCCTTCTTTACTTAAACCAGATGGCTCAGTCACTCACTGTGCAAAGGAAAAGGCAATACTTTTGGCTGATGTTTTTGACAGTAAACAGAGTAATGAAAAGCTTGAACTTCCTCATTCCAGATTTCCTGAGGCTAAACAAACTAATTTATCTTTTCGACCTCGTAAAATTAAAGCTCTGTTCATGGACCTTGATGCTTATGGAGGTGTAGACCCAAATGGTATTTTTAATTTCTTTTTTATAAAGATTGCAAATTTCTTAGCTCCAAAGTTATCTGTTATTTTGCACAAGTTACCAATAAGAGGAGCTTTTAGAACTTGTTGGAGAATTTGTAAAGTTACTTCACTATGTAAATGTGTTTATGGTAACTCAAGTCCAACTGATTACCGCCCAATTTCCATAACTCCCATATTATCTTAAGTTTTGTAACGTCTTCTGGCTAAACGTCTTAATAGGTTTGCTGAGGGTAATCATCTACTCCCTAGTTTACAATTTGGTTTTCGTAAAGGCCTTGGAGAATGTGATGCCCTTCTTACAATCTCAAATGCTATACAGAAATCGCTTGATTGTTGTCAGGAAGTTCCTATGATTGGACTTGATTTTAGTGCTGCCTTTGACCGTGTTAATCATGAGGCCCTTGTTTTCAAACTCAAACAGTTGGGAGTAGGGTCGTTTCTTAGCATTATTATTGATTATTTAAGTAACAGATCTCAAAGAGTTGTTGATGGGCACCATAGTGAGTATAGGAATGCAATATCTGGTGTTCCACAGGGTAGTGCTCTTGGACCATTACTTTTCATACTATATACACATAACATGTGGTTTGGCCTAGAAAACAGGCCTGTTGCAAATGCAGATGATGCTACTCACTTTGCATCAAATCCATCTCCTGAATGTAGATCTGAGGTTGCTGAATCCCTTGATAGAGATCTAGCTAAAATTAGTGCATGGTGCAAATTATGGGGTATGAAGTCGAATCCAAACAACACTCAAAGTATGATTGTAAGTAGGTCAAGGACAGTGGCTCCTCAACATCCGGATGTGAGTATTGATAATGTTTCTTTAACTTTGTATGACTCTTAAAATTTTAGGTATGATTCTCGACAGCAAATTTACTTTTGAGAAACACATCAAGTCTGTGTCTTCTTCAATTGCACAAAAATATTGGCTTATTGAGAAAGCCTTTTAAGATTTTCGATGATCAATCTATTCTGAATAAGTGTTTTAATTCTTTCATTCTACCTTGTTCTGAGTATTGTTCTCCAGTCTGGTCTTCAGCTGCTGATTCTCCTCTTAATTTGTTGAACAGAAACTTACGGTCTATCAAATTTGTTATTCCTGATCTAAATATTAATCTTTGGAACCGTCGTTCAATTAGTTCATTATGCATGTTGCATAAGATTTTTCATAATTCTGACCATCCTTTATTTTCAGATCTTCCTGGACAATTCCATCCTGTTTGTAAAACTAGGCAGGCAGTTAATTCTAATAGCCAGGCCTTCTCCATCATGAGGCTCAGTTACTACACAGTGTTCTAGAGGTTTTATTCCAGCTGTGACCAAATTGTGGAATGATATTCCTAAATCGAGTATTTAGGTCAGTAGAACTTCAAAAGTTCAAAGTTGCAGCAAATGTTTTATGTTGAACAGGCTGACATAAGTCTTTTTATAGTTTATATATGATATATCTGTTTTGACGTTGTTACTGTTTGTAGAAAGATTTATTGTTAATTTGTTCTCATCATTTATTTATTCTTTTATTTCTTTTCCTCGCTGAGCTATTTTTCCCTGTTGGAGCCCTTGGCCTTAAAGCATTTTGCTTTTCCAACTCGGGTTGTAGCTTGGGTAGTAATATATATATATATATATATATATATATATATATATATATATATATATATATATATATATATATATGTGTGTGTGTGTGTACATATGTATGTATATATATGTATATATATGTATATATATATATATATATATATATATATATATATATATATATATATATATATATATATATATATACATATATATACATATATATATATATATATATATATATATATATACATACATACATACATATAAATATATAAACATACAAATATATATATATATATATATATATATATATATATATATATATATATAAAGCATGAGTGCATTGAAAAGTTCAATTGGAACATAATGCTTTCAAAAACGGTAACCGATTTGTGCTTTATGTTATACTTACTCTGATATTTTTTTTCATTTATTCCTAAAAAATTGCTAGTTCTAATGTAGTGGAATTGCTGAATATTTGTAATATAGGAAGAAATGCTATGTAAATATTTAATCTTTCGAAACTATATCGTTAACGGACAAGAAAATAATGGAAAATTCTTGGGTAGCCAAGAGATAAGATCTAAACATTATAATATAAAAATAACATACAAAATTATAACTATATTCATTATTATGCAGTACAGTATATTATTATTAGCTCAAAATTTTATATTTACATAGAAAAATATCCGTAAACTTTTCTAAAAACCAAGCCAAAAAATGGATATGCGTAAAGGAATCCCGAAACCCCAAGACACAAGATGATAAATGTCTGGAAGAGGCCATAAGGTGATCGAAGATCTCTATGGCCCTTCTGCCGAAGGACCGAGATCCCTTCCTATATGTAAATAGACGCCTTGATCCGCTATGTGAACGCTTAACACATCATTTCATTTTACCTCCGATTTTTCGATCCCAGGGAAACACTTCTGATTTCTCTCTCTCTCTCTCTCTCTCTCTCTCTCTCTCTCTCTCTCTCTCTCTCTCTCTCTCTCTCTCTCTCTCTCTCTCTCTACAGCTGTTTATTTTTAGTTATGTGTTTTTCTCTTTTTCGAGTAATTTTCTATCCTCAATGTTCCTATTTCATGTGTAAATTCCTTGATTATCCAGATCTTAAATCCTCTTCGCTGTAATTTTCTTTCTATTGCTATCCTCCCCTCCTTTCTCTCCAATATACATAAATCAATCAGTCAAGTCTCTTCTCACTTTTTTATCGATCTCTTACCCCATTCCATTTCGTTTTATATCGTCCCTTATCGGTCTCTTATCTATTCTCATTTATTGGTGTTTTTGTAGTTTTACTTGTCTATCATATATTTCCCTTCTTATCTGTTAGTCCCTCTTTTTATCTTGTCCTTTTCTCACATACCCAATAAATATTCTCTCGTTCTCAATCTCACATACTCAATATTCTCTCGTTCTCAAGTCATAAGTCTCTCGTTCTCAAGTCATAAGTCTCTCTCTCTCTCTCTCTCTCTCTCTCTCTCTCTCTCTCTCTCTCTCTCTCTCTCTCTCTGCAAAGTTCTTCTAAAAGAATTTTAAAGAGGTTTCTTTCTTCCCTCCTTGTTGTGACGTCGAATTTAATAAAGACAGCAGCCTGTTTCCCATTAGAGAGATCTTTACATGTGGTATCTCATCTTATTGGATTTCATCCAATTAATGTTTCTCAAAGTGATTGTATTAAATCCTAGATTTTTCTTCTCTGCCGATAGAAATATTCGCAATCATTTTTCTTTGATTTATTATGAAAATAAGAGTGTTCTTCTTTACTATCTACATTTCAATCTAGTTTCTTATTTCAGGGGAATTTAATATTCGCTTCGATAATCGAACATAAGGAAGGGAATAGATAACAAAAGTTAAAAGAAATTCCATTTCCCCTGTATCTTTTCTAATCTTTAATAGCTATAACCCTGCTTTGCCTTTCTTGTAAAATGGCAGCATCAACATTTTCGAATTCGTCTGCATTACCTTATAGTTCGGTCAGTTCTATAAAATTTTGACAGTTAGCTCTTTCCAAGCACAATCAGTGTGATCTGTATTCAGGTAGACCACTGTCATTTCCAACTCCTATAGGTGCATGACCACTTGTAGGCCAGATATTCAATGTTCTCCAGTGAAAATCAGCCAGACAGAGCTTACTATTGCAAGATCATTGATTGATTGATTGATTGTAAGTTTTCTGGCATCCTGACATCTAAGGTCATTGACGCCGATAGCATTTATTAGATATGAAAAATAAAAGAAAATTCAATTAAAACCATAAAAGTTAAGATGTCATAATAAAAGTTAAATAGTTTTCAGAAGACCTGCTTCTGAAATAAATCTAAAAATGCCGCTCGCATAGTAGAACGCATTATGTCCAAGAATCTTGGCAAGGATAAACCTGCCATCCTCACCTCAAGCCTCAAACAGATATCTATTTCTTAAGTTATTATAATTCGGGTATTCGGTCAACAAATGCCTCGCTGTTAAACGTACTAAACAGTTGTCGCAATACGGTTGGTGTTGGCCCTTCAGAATAAACTCCTGTGTCAACCGGGTGTGACCAATACGGAGACGACTCGCGGAGACGACAAAGAGTCGTCTCCCATTTTTGGGGCATCATGTCATACCTCCAAGGAGATATGACATTTGTTACTTCTCTCATTTTATTGCCATCAAGACTATGCCAGTGCTATTGCCATTTATTAAAAACCAATTTCTTGATGGTAGGTAGGAAATCAGTACACGGAATGGGATACCTTCTTGGAAGCAACTCGGATGCAGCTTTTTTTCGACAGTAAATCTGCCTTCTCATTCCCATACACCCTTACATGTGCTGGAACCCAACAAAATCGAACTAAAATACCTCTCAGTTCAATAATAAGCCATTCTAAAATCTTTAAAACTAGAGGGTTACTAGAATTAAAAAATTTCTAAAGCTTGAAGAACACTCCTTGCATCACTAAAAATTGTAAAATCACCCTCCTTTTCCAATGCTATTTTCCTAATAGCGGTTAGTATGCCATACAGTTCGGCAGTAAATATGGAAGCTGTTAGAAATATGGAAGCTGTTAGAGGAAGTGCACCTCCACAATTAAAATCATTACTATGTACTCAAAATCCGACGTCAGCATTAGATTTTGAGCTATCAGTATATCTAAAAGTCGATCCCCTATGTTCTGCAACATGTTCCATAAAAAGAGACCTGGATTCTACGTCAGTCATATTCTTTTTAACTCCATTAAAGTATTTACAAAAAGATACCTCTGACAATTTCCATGGAGGCGTTGATGATACCTTAAATGGAAGCACCTCAATTCTAATTATATCAAGACTGTTTAATAATTGTTTCACCCGAAAGCCATAAGGTTGAGAAGATTTCGGGTGCAGCTCAAAGTATGTTGAGTGCCTTACAAGGCTTGCAGTCTGAAAGGCTAAAGAATTAGGGAGTCTTAGCAATCTAAACCAATACCGAATAATAGAAGACATTGGGATAGGTTTAGAGGAACTCTGCAGAATCAACAAGGAGACTTGGGATAGATGAGGTTCTAAACGCTTCTGTGGACAATCTAATACCAGCATGATGTATTAAATCTAATATTTTTAACTGGCTTGGGGTGGCTGAGGAGTATATTTCACATCCATAACTAATTTTGGAAAAAATCAAGGCCTTGTATAATTTTAAAATAGTATTGCGGTCTACCCCCATGATGTATGGGACAATACTTTTAAAAGATTCAGAGCCTCAAGATATTTAGCTTTAAATGCTTTTAAGTGAGAAACCCATGTAAGCCTACAATCAAATATCAACCCTAAAAATTTAGCTTCACTTACACATGGGATCCGTTGACCTTTAATGTATATATCCAGGTCTGGATGAACTTCTGGATACGACAGAAATGTACAATAGTAGTTTTACTTCTCGAGAACTTTAATCCATTCATATCGCCCCACTGGATAATTTTTTCAATTGAGAGTTGTATTTTTCTCTCAACCATTGCCATTCTAGCTCCAGCGGGGAATGGCTGAGGATATCCCATTAATTACGAGTGAAAACAGGGTTACACTCAGCACACTACCCTGAGGATGAGGAACTCCTCCTTCCAGACATTTTCTCTCTGATAAAGTTTCCCCCACTCTCACTTGAAAAATTCTATGTGAAAGAAATGACCGAATAAATAGTGGCAGCTCTCCTCTCAATCCTAAGTTATGAATTGTTTTAAGTATACCACATCTCCATGTGGTATCATATGCCTTTTCAAGGTGAAAAAAAAAAAAAAAAAAAAAAAAAAAAAAAAAAAAAAAAAAGACTCACATGGTGCTGTTTGGAAGCAAAGGCTTCACAAATGGAGGACTCACGTCGTATCAACGCATCAGCCGTTGAGTGCATTTTTCTGAATCCACATTGAATGGGTGATAAAATACCCTTCTTTTCAAGGTACCACATCAGTCTTACATTGACCATCTTCTCCAGGATTTTACATAAACAAGATGTCGCTGCAATTGGCCTATAATTAGCTGCTAAACACTTGTCCTTATCAGGTTTTAAAAAGGCTAAAATAATGGCTAGTTCCCAAACACTTCGATAACTATGATCATGCCATATTCTATTAATAATGCTTAAAATAAATAACTTTGTATTAAAAGGCAAGTTTAATCATTGCATATGGAATTCCATCGGGTCCATGGGCTGTGAAGTTACATGTAGAAAGTGCAGAATCAAATCTCTTTCAGTAAAAGGAGAATTGTGTGACTCTTCCTTTCTTGTTGCTAAATTTAAAACTTTCTTTACTTCAATGCTTCTATACTGGTGACCAGGAGCTACTTCACATTTGCATGATACATTTGAAAAATGGTCAGCCAGGACATTGCTAACTTCGGTTTCTCCAGTCATATACTGACAATTTACCCTTAACACTGGTGGTGGGTTTGGGATAAATTTGCCTGCTATCTTTTTCACTTTTCTCCATACAGATGATGTTGGTGTTCTACTGTTGATGGAGGAAACAAATGACATCTAAGACTGGCGCCTAGCTTCTTTCATGGCACGACGGAACTGTGCTCTACTTTTCTTTTATATGACTAAATTCTCCTCAGTACGGCGCCAGTGCAATCAAGTTAAAGATTTTCTTGTGGCTCTGTGCAGGGCAGTTAGTTCTGATGACCACCACCAGGGGACTGATTGTCATTTGAATATCCCTGTTGTTTTGGGAATGGAATTGGCTCCTGCTCTGTGAAGAATTCCATTAAGTAAGTCTATGGCATCATCAACACTTTCAAACTGTTCTGCATTTCCTTCAATTTCACTTAGCTCCTGAAATCTATCCCAGTCCACCTTATCAAGATTCAATCGTGGCGATCACTGTGAAGGTGGACCATTGTTGGTGTTTATAATAATTGGTGCATGATCACTATTATGCCAATCATCTAAAGTTCTCCAATTAAAATCGAGAAGACAGTTAGAGCATGTAACTGATAGGTCAATGCAGGACAAGGTACCGGTCTGAACACGAAAGTGTGTTGGCTCTCCTGCATTAGGGAGTGTCATGGGTAGATACAATACTTTTAAAAGTATATAATGAAACAAAAATATCTATTCCCAGTGTGAGCAGCAAGGTGAAACGAGATTCGACTGTGGCCCTGTTTGGGAATCCTGTCATCTCTTCATTGCCGTCAGCATTTTGGAAGCCAAGCCAAGCCTCGCCGTGAGCGCCTGCCGTGATAAGGAAACTGTCCTGTTTGATCAAGATGTCATCGTCTTAATTAGTGGAGTCAGCATATTTTGAGAAACCGAGCCTGAGGGAAATCCTTGTTTAGGATATACTGTATGTCATCATGGAAGGACACGTGATGCCTTTTGTTACAATTTAACACATGGTCCGGATTGCATCAGAAATTTCTTCTAGAAGCTTCCATGGCGTGATTGAAGTGGGCGTTTTTAAGGAAGCCAATAAAGATGCAGAATTGTTAAAAAGAACGTCTTCTATGGAGATGACCACTGCCCACTGTAATCAACTCTGCCCAAACATGGGTATATAAACTTCAAGAAGAGATAGTCCAAGGGAGATAGGACAGGACATAGTTCAGAGGTCACTTGTTACAATTGTAATAAGAAAGGGCATATAGCTAGGAAATGCACAGTAGAAAGTACGAAATTTAATAAACCTGTGTCACTGGTTAATAATCTTTCTTCAGGAAGGAATAGTCTCTTGAAAGAAATTTTGAAACATTATGGTGAATTTTTGTCTGAAGGTTTAGTTTCTTCTCTTAAAGGAGGTGATTCAAGGAAAGTAGTCTTGCTTAGGGATACAGGAGAGGCCATATCACTCGTTAGGAGAGAGAGTGTAGCAAGGAATGTAATAATCAGAGAAGAACTATGTCTGAAGCAGGTAACATTCAAGTCCTAGTAAGATAAGAAACAGAGAAGACCAGAAGTCTGATAGAGCCACATTCTAACCTTCCCTTCAGACAACAAGAGCATATTCCAAAAGATCCTGCTATGGCCGAGAAGAAGAGACAAATTGAAGCAGCCAGCCCTACTTGCTTTTGACAAGAAGTAGCCAACACTGCCTGCAGCCTGCCTCCACTCAACAGTATCATCGAATCCTTGGAAGAAGACCTCTGATGTCCCTTCTTGATGCCACCCCTTTTTTGACGTCTTCGAATCCGGTCATCGTGCCAGTTTCATCTGAATTTCACCCACCCTCCTGCAATGTTCTCACGCCTTATTTCACCAGTATCATCGAATTCTTGGAAAAGACCTCTGATGTCCCTTATTGATGCCACCCTTTCTGTGATGTCTTCGAATCTGGTCATCATGCCAGTTTCATCTGAACTTCAGCCACCCCTCAGCATCGTTCTCAACGCTGAAGTCTCCGTACCAGCATCGTCTCAGCAGCAGTAAAAACATTTTCCTTAAGTATTTGTACCTAACTGACTGTTCCCCTTTTCGGTTGGTGTTTGATTGGTTTGGTTTGCCAGTTAAAGTAACCGAAGAAGTAACATTAGTTTTCTTTGTGAGTTTGTGAATAAACGTGTTGTGTTTTTCCGTGAGTTTCTTTTTATATTCATTTTCCATATTTCAATCGGTGTTGTTGATATCTATTTTACTTATTAAAAAAACCTGTAACGATTTTAAGATCGTAATAGTTGGCGACCTTACCAGGATTTCCAACAACGTGACTAATTGAAACACTAATTGATAGCTTCAGGTAAACTTCTTGGTCTAGATGGCGATGCTCTTCGTGAGCATGTTTTTAAGAGAGAGCAAGAAGAGATTGAGAGAGACGAAAGAGCAGCTGAAAGAGAAGAAAATGAGAGAGAGCAAGAAGAAAATGAGAAACAGCGAGAAGAAAATGAGAG
Source organism: Palaemon carinicauda (assembly GCF_036898095.1). Lineage (NCBI taxonomy): Eukaryota > Metazoa > Arthropoda > Malacostraca > Decapoda > Palaemonidae > Palaemon > Palaemon carinicauda. Next base: position 140,436,240 of record NC_090726.1, on the reverse strand, counting down.
ACAGCGTAAGCATGAGTTAGAAATCGCTAGTTTAAGGCAAAATCTTCATAATAGTCCGCCAGGTAGCAGACAAGGAAGTAATGAGTCAGGTAGCAGACGGGGTAGTAATTCATCATTGAACGATGATTCTGATCCTTTAGGTATGGGTGCAGTGTTGAAATTAGTTCCAAAGTTTGATGAGGAAGATGTAACAAAATATTTCATGTCTTTTGAAAAGTTAATGAACAGAGTTCGTTATCCCAAAAACAAGTGGACTTTGTATTTGCAGTCAGTCTTGAGTGGTAGGGCAATTTCTGTGTATAGTTGTATGTCTGAGGATGAAAATGAAGACTATGATATTGTGAAAGAAACTGTTCTTAGTGCATACAGGTTAGTACCAGAGGCGTAACGTAAGAAATTTAGTAGTTTGAAAAGAGATGAGAGCAGTACTTATGTAGAATACGGGAAGAAGTTAGAAAGGTCATTTTGTGATTGGTTAACTTCCGCTGAAGTAGATAGTTTTGATGATCTCAAGAACTTAGTTTTGTTTGAAAACTTCAAAGATAACATATCTCCAGACATTAAGCTATATATAGAAGATGCAACAAGGTTGGCAGATGAGTACAGTCTTACTCATAGTTTAAGTGATAGTAAGAAGAAAAATAATCCTTCCTCTATGAAGATGCAAAATAGTAAGAGTAGTTATAGCAATAGTAATACAGGGAAATATGATTATCATTATTATTGTTATACATGTGGAAAACCAGGTCATACTGCCAAGTTTTGTAAGAGCAGAGGGAAAGGTGATAGTTCAGAAGTCACTTATTACAATTGTAATAAGAAAGGGCATATAGCTAGGAATTGCACAGTAGAAAGTACGAATTTTAATAAACCTGTGTCACTGGTTAATAATCTTTCTTCAGGAAGGAATAGTCTCTTGAAAGAAACTTTGAAACATTATGGTGAATTTTTGTCTGAAGGTTTAGTTTCTTCTCTTAAAGAAGGTGATTCAAGGAAAGTAGTCTTGCTTAGGGATACAGGAGAGGCCATATCACTCGTTAGGAGAGAGTGTAGCAAGGAATGTAATAATCAGCATGAAAAAAAAGTTATGCCAGGTGGGTTTCCGAACACGTGTAATTTGTCCTTTATTAAAGATGAAATTGAAAAGTCAGGTAGTGACAGAAGATGTAAAACTAGCAGTTGTGGATACTTTGCCCATAGACGGCGTTGACATTATTGTCGGCAATGATTTAACTACCTCCAAATGTGTGAATCCTACTTTAGGTGAAGTTCAAGTGCCTGAAATGATAGCAACTAGGTCAGGATTAGATACAGATATTGACTACGGTCACAGGTTGTTTGAGGATTCGAATGTAGGTAATAGAGGCGGTGATGATGATCTTAGCATGAGTGTAGCTGAGGAAACCGACTCTTATCAATGTTGACAATGTGAGCCGAGATGATGATGTAGCTGTCGAAAGAAGTGATGTACAGATAGACAATGTAATAGGCCCAAATAATAGCAGCTGTAGTGTTTCAGAAACTAGTATATTGAATAACGATGAACTAGTTAAGATGCAGAGGGAAGATGAAACACTAACTCGAATTTTTTAATGTGAATTGGATGATGAACCTGAAAATGTTTGTAAAGAAATATTTAGTCTAAAAGACAAACTTTTGTGTTGCTATGTTCGTCCTAAGACAGGTAGCAAAGAGGAGGTCATAGAGCAATTAGTAACTCCTAGGAAACTTTGCGAATTAATTCTGAAATTAGCACTTGATGATCAAGGACATTTAGGGGTAAATAAAACTTTCAAGTGCATAAGTAAGACTTACTTTTGGCCCAAGATGAAAAGTGACGTTAGGAGATATGTCAAATTGCTGATAAACTTAATCAAGTAATTCCCAGGGCTCCCTTATGAAATATTCCATCAGTGGGAGAACCTTTTGAGAATGTAGTAATTGATATAGTTGGGCCTTTGCCAAGAAGTAAAGGAGGGAATATATATCTATTAACAATCGTTGACAGACTAACCCGTTACCCAGAAGCAATCCCAGTAAGAAGCTGCAATGCAAAAACTGTAGTTAAACGCTTGTTGAACTATTTTTCCAAGTTTGGTTTGCCTTGCGTTACCAAAAGTGATAATGGCAGTAATTTTGTGTCCAAATATTTCAAAGACCAAATGAAAGAGCTAGGTATCAAACTTGTAACTTCCACACCGTATCACCCAGAGTCACAAAGAATTGTAGAACGTTTCCATCAAACATTAAAAAGTTGCTTACGAAAATTATGTGATAACTTTGAACATGACTGGGAAGAAAAACTACGTTTTGACTTGTTAGCCTTACGATTGGCACCTAACGTCACTACAGGATTTAGTCCTTTTGAATTGTTGTTCGGTCACACCTCTAAAGGACCTTTAGAGATTTTAAAGTGTAAACTAATGCTTCAAGAAGATTACACTCAGAATTAGGGAATTACAAGGAGAATTTAAGAAAAGCTTGGAAATTAGCAATAGAAAACGAGAGCAACAATCAAGGGGAAACTAGAGGAAGATACGATCTTAAGGCAAAGGAGAGAAATTTCCGTGTGGGAGAAAAGGCCTAGTATTAATTCAGAAAGAAGGTCCTTCATTATTTTATAAGTTCGAAGGTCCTTATCCTATTTTAGGAAAAAAGGGCAATTTGAATTACTTAATTGATATGGGTAGACATAGAGCTAGGTAGCTGCACAAAAACTTCCTTAAGAAATACAACGAACGCCCAGTACCAGTTATAATTGTGTCACAGTGAGAAATTAGTTTTGAGAAAAACTGATGTGCTTAAGAATTTCAAGTTATTTAACTCTAGCTTAGAAGAAGAAAAACGGAGTGAATCACAATGTTTTTCTAGATTATCCAGAGACTATTAGTGATAAATTAGGTTTAACTAATCTTTTGGAACATGATATTGAGTTACAGGACACTAAACCCATTAGACAAAGTATCGTTTGAGTCCAGAGAAGGCAAATTCAGTACGAAAGGAAATTAAGTATATGTTAGATAATGATTTGATAGTTCCTAGCGAGAGTGAATGGTGTTCTCCAATAGTTCTAGTAAAAAAGGAAGATGGAACAGATAGGTTGTGCATTGATTTCAGAAAAGTAAATAGTGTTACTAAGCAAAGTAATTTCCCAATTCCCAGGATCGACGATTGCTTAGATAGGATCGGAAATGCTAAATTCATCTCCAAGCTTGATTTGGCCAAAGGTTATTGGCAAATACCTCTAAGCAGACGAGCTAGGAAAATATCAGCTTTTATAACACCGTTCGGTAGTTATGAACCTTTTGGGGATAAGAAATGCAGCCAATACTTTCCAAAGATTAATGAATATAGTATTAAATGCTATTGAAAACTGTGTCGTGTATTTAGATGATCTTGTTATATTTTCAGAAACTTGGGAAGAGCATTTACGAATTTTAGCTAAAGTCCTGACAGCCCTTGAAAAAGCAAACCTTGTATTAAATTTAAAGAAATGTGAATTTGGAAAAACCTATATAACTTCATTTAGGGCATAAAGTGGGTCTCGGTAAGATTTGTCCTAAGAGTGGAAACGTAGAAGCTATCATCAATTTCCTAATCCCAGCAACTAAAAAGCAGGCCATGAGATTTCTCGGGATGGTTTCATATTTTCGTAGATTTGTACCCAATTTTTCAGAAATAAGCGCTCCCATAACTAATCTTTTTAAGAAGGGACGAAGTTTTGTATCTAATGAAGAATGTGTAGAAGCTTTCAATAAATTAAAAGCCGTAATGCTTCACGAGCCAGTATTGCTGTTACCTGATTTTAGCAAGGAATTTAATTTAGCGATTGATGCTTGTGACATTGGTATAGGCGGAGTCTTGTTACAAGAAGTGAATGGAACAAAGCACCCAGTCGCATATTATTCAAAGAAACTGAATAAAGCTCAACAAAATTATTCAAATATTGAAAAGGAATTGTTTAGTTTAATTTCAGCCTTGCAGCACTTTGAGATTTATGTACGTAGTAGTCCTGTTTTAACTGTGTATACAGATCACAATTCGTTAGCTTATTTGGAAAGATTTAAGAATAAGAATAAACGTTTCATGCGTTGGAGTTTAGAGCTACAGATTCTTGATGGATGTCTAAATTCAAAGAAATTGTTGCATTTCAAACGTTTTTGTTTATAAAGGCAGTCTGCAATGCTCTCACTTTCAATGTATACATGAGAGGGTACAGCATGGTCTTCAAATGTTAAAATAATCCTAGTTGTTCTGGGAATCTTATGAACCTTCCTCATTTCTCTAGGGCACATTAAGATTTCTTCTTCAGTAAATTAGAGTTCTCTTACTTGAGGGTACACTCGGGCACGCTGTTCTGTTTTGTTTCTCTTCCTCTTGTTTATTAAAGCTTTTATAATTCATAAAGGAGATATTTACTTTAATGTTGTTACTCTTCTTAAAAATTCTTTTTTTCCTTGTTTCCTTTCCTCACTGGGCTATTTTCTCTATTGCAGCCCCTGGCCTTATAGCATCCTGCTTTTCCAATTAGGGTTATAGCTTAGCAAGTAATAATAATAATAATAATAATAATAATAATAATAATAATAATAATAATAATAATTCTTAGTTAAAAATACCCCCTCTTCCATAACTAAAATTCAAATGTGGTTTAATATCCACCATAAAATTTTCTTCTTTCTATTATTTATAATAAATAAATATGTTTTGGATTTGGCATGAATTAAAATGGACAACTTGCCAAGTCTAGAAATATCTCCAAGTTGTATAGTACCTACTTGCTTTTGTATTAAGTTGCTAATTTTAAAATAATTGTGTTATTATCCCTTTAAGGCTGCAATAATCCAAATTGGTTGCTTAGACTTTCTTTCTGTTGGTAAGTTTATTTTTGGCCCCATAGATTCATTCTGATGCCAGTCACTAAGGCGATATAAGTCAAGCTTTCCAGAGGCAGTATTGCATAGTACACGGGTAATCTCGCTATTATCAATTTTCACTTTTAAAATTTCGGAGATTGCTTTAAAAGCCTCCTCATGATTACCACAGTAGATCCATGCTTCCCATTTTCCATCTTCCCTAAAATTCATCTTTATTTCAGTAATATTACCATCAGGCTTGAAAGTCATCCATAATGCTTCATAATCACAAGTAATTGGTAAATTAAATATATGAATGACTTTCAATTTCCTCACATTTCCATCACTTCTTTGTACATTTGAAGTCCTTTTTCATTTTTCCGGTTGTTAACAGAATTCTCTATATTTACACAGACAAAGGCCATCAACGGCGTCCGGTGTCTGCCGTTTGATCCAGGGGTACAGGGAACATTAGTTTTACTCATTTTCTGTTTAAGGGAAGAAATGAGGAAATACTAATAATGAAAAAAAAAATACGGAAAAAAGTAAGTTTGAGGGGAAGAAAATATTAAGACTGTCCAAAATCTTAAAGAAAGGCCCCACTAACCTTTCATAGAGCTAAAATCGCCACTAATGACACCTTTGAGAGCTGACTCCCAAATGTCTACTACCTACATCATAGTGGCAAGCAAACTGGACAGAATGCCGAGTACAATCTACTGTATATGAAACCGGAACACCCCTGGAATCCAAAAGCCAAATTTCTGTGCGAGAATAGTTCCGAGTGCCAGTATGGGAACACTGACACTCCTATGGTCCCAACATAATCGAGTAGTTGGCAAGACCACCACAACTCCCACAATTGGTTTAAAAAAATTCCAACACTGGATATGGTGTCTTCTCCGAAAATATAGTGTGAAATGGGTAAGAGAGTTTTGACAGCAAGGTTGGAGACTTGATAAATATGAAAGAGGATAAAGCATTAAGTAATTAAAATAGGATGAGAGAAATTTAATCAAAATGAGGGAAAAAATTAATTTATTCCCCTAATTCGAGAGCCCTCTTGTCCCTCACAAGGCTTGGGCAGGGAAATGATATGCCGTGCTGAAGCCCAATAAACATATATAGGCAATCTCTTGTTAAGTGTGTCCTTGTCTGAACTACGAACACTCAAACAATACAGTGGCCGTAACTACATACACTCAAACGATGCAGTAATGTTATTTTTCGGTGATGTTTTCACTTCTGATATCATCTATGCTCATTGACATTCACCACTGTGTTATGGTAACAACGTTTACCTGATGCAAACTGTCTGATTGTGTGGGCGCATTCTTAGTATCAATATTTATCTTCATATTCCTGACTCCTTGGTACCGAAAATATTTCCAACATCAGTGTCTTACCATTTATGTTCACCATACTTTACCAGTGCTTCAATATCCACATCTTAACCTTCTTTGCTGTCTCTTAGCACCTATGCTTGTCCTATCTACATATTGATTGATTGATTGATTGAAAGTTTTCTGGCATCCTGACATCTAAGGTCATTGACGCCGATAGCATTTATTATATATGAAAAATAAAAAAAAAATTCAATTAAAACCATAAAAGTTAAGAAATCATTATAATAGTTAAATAGTTTTCAGAAGACCTGTTTCTGAAATGAATCTAAAAATGCCGGTCGCATAGAAGGACACATCATGCCCAAGAATCTTGGCAGGGATGAACCTGCCATCCTCACCTCAAGCCTCAAACAGATATCTATTTCTCGAGTTATTATAATTAAGGCATTCGGACACCAAATGCCTCACTGTTAAAGGTACTAGACAGTCCTCACAATACGGTTGGTGTTGGCCCTTCAGCAGAAACTTGTGTGTCAACCGTGTGTGACCAATACGGAGACGACATAGAGTCTTCTTCCATTTTTGGGGTATCATGTTATACCTCCAAGGTGATATATTTCTTATTTCCCTCATTTTATTGCCATCTAGACTATCCCCGTGCTGTTGCCATTTATTACAAACCAATACACGGAATGGGATACCTCTCCTTGGTAGCAACTTGGATGCCGCATCCTTCGCCAGTAAATATGCCTCCTCATTCCCAGACACACCTACATGTGCTGGAACCCAACGAAATTGAACTGTTATACCTCACCGTCCAATAATAAAAAGCCGTTCTAAAATCTTTAAAACTTCTAAAGCTTGAAGAACACTCCTTGCATCACTAAAAATGGTAAAATTACCCTCCTTTTCCAAAGCTATTTTCTCAATAGCGGTTAGCATGCCATACAGTTCGGCAGTAAATATGGAAGCTGTTAGAGGAAGTGCACCTCTACAATTAAAATCATTACTATGTACTCCAAATCTAATGCCAGCATCAGATTTGGAGCCATCAGCATATATAAAAATCGATCCCCTATGTTCTGCAACATGTTCCATAAAAAGAGACCTGGATTCTACGTCAGTCATATTCGTCATAACTCCAATAAAGTATTTACAAAAAGATACGTCAGCTAATTTCCATGGAGGCGTTGATGATACATTGAATGGAAGCACCTTAATTCTAATTATATCCAGATTGTTTAATAATTGTTTCACCCGAAACCCAAAAGGTTGAGGAGATTTTGGGTGCAACTCAAATTATGTTGAGTGCCTTACAAGGCTTGCAGTCTGAAAGGCTAAAGAATTAGGGAGTCTTTGCAATCTAAACCAACACCGAATAATAGAGGACATTTGGTAAAGGTCTAGAGGTAACTCCCCAGCATCAACAAGGAGATTCGTGATAGGTGAGGTTCTAAACACTCCTGTGGACAATCTAATACCAGCATGATGTATAGAATCTAATATTTTTAACTGGCTTGGGGTGGCTGGGAGTATATTTCGCATCCATAACTAATTTTGGATAAAATCAAGGGCTTGTATAGTTTTAAAATAGTATTGCGGTCTGCCCGCCATGATGTAGGGGACAATACTTTTAACAGATTCAAAGCCTAAAGACATTTAGCTTTTAATGCTTTTAAGTGAGAAACCCATGTAAGCCTCCAATCAAATATCAAACCTAAAAATTTAGCTTCACTTGCACATGGGATTCGTTGACCTTTCACGTATATATCCGGGTCTGGATGCACTCCCCAGATACAACAGAAATGGACAATTGTAGTTTTACTTGTCGAGAACTTAAATCCCTTCATATCGGCCAATTGGATAATTTTATCAATAAAGAGTTGTATTTTTCTCTCAACCATTGCCATTCTAGCTCCAGCAAATGATATAGAGATCATCCACAAATAATGTTGCGAGAACATCCCGGGGAATGACTGAGGATATCCCATTAATTGCTAGTGCAAAATGGGTTACACTCAGCACACTACCCTGAGGAACTCCTTCTTCCTAGTATTTACTCTCTGATAAAGTTTCCCCAACTCTCACTTGGAAAACTCTATGTGAAAGAAATGACTGAATAAATAATAGTAGCTCTCCTCTTAATCCGAACTCATGGATTCTTTTAAGTATACCACATCTCCATGTGGTATCATATGCCTTTTCAAGATAAAAAAAGACTGTCATATGGTGCTGTTTGGAAGCAAAAGCTTCACAAATGGAGGACTCAAGTTGTATCAGTATATCAGTCGTTCAGTGCATTTTTCTGAATCCACATTGAATGGGTGATGAAATACCCTTCTTTTCAAGGTACCACATCAGTCTTACATTGACCATCTTCTCCATGATTTTGCACAAACAAGATGTCAATGAAATTGGCCTATAATTTGCTGCTAAAAACTTGTCCTTACCAGGTTTTAAAAAGGCTAAAATAATGGCTAGTTCCCAAACACTTCGATAACTATGATCATGCCATATTCAATTAAAAATGCTTAAAATAAATATCTTTGTATTAAAAGTTGTGTTTAATCATTGCATATGGAATTCAATCGGGTCCAGGGGCTGTATCGTTACACGTAGCAAAGCAGAATCAAATTCTCTTTTAGTAAAAGGAGAATTTTATGACTCTTCCTTTCTTGTTGCTAAATTTAAAACTTTCTTTTCTTCAATGCTCCTATACTGGTGCCCAGGAGTTACTTCACACTTGTACGATACATTGAAAAATGGTCAGCCAGGGTATTGCTAACTTCGGTTGCTCCAGCCATAAACTGGCCATTTACCTTTAACACTGGTGGTGGGTTTGGGGTGAATTTGCCTGCTATCTTTTTGACTTTCCTCCACACAGATGATGTTGGTGTTCTACTGTTAATGGAGGAAACAAAAAGACATCCAAGACTGGCGCCTAGCTTCTTTTATGGCAAGACGGAACTGTGCTCTACATTTCTTGTATATGACTAAATTCTCCTCAGTACGGCGCATGCGCAATCGAGTTGAAGACTTTCTTTTGGCTCGGTACAGGGCAGTTAGTTCTGATGACCGCCAGGGGACTAGTCGTCGTCTGAATATCCCTCTTGTTTTGGGAATGGAATTGACTCCTGCTGTGTGAAGAATTCCCTTAAGTAAGTCTATGGCATCATCAACACTTTCAAACTGTTCTGCATTTCCTTCAATTTCACTTAACTCCCAAAATCTATCCCAGTCCGCCTTATCAAGATTCCATTGAGGTGATCTCTGTAAAGGTGGACCATTGTTGGTGTTAATAATGATTGGTGGATGATCACTAGTATGCCAATCTTCTAATGTTCTCCAATTAAAATCGAGTAGACAGTTAGACCTTGCAACTGATAGGTCAATGCAGGACAAGGTACCTGTCTGTACATGAAAATGTGTGGGCTCTCCTGTATTAAGGAGTCCGACATCTTCATTCTACAAAATTGATGATATAATATTACCCCTTGCATTTGCCAAAACATCACCCCATAAAGGATGTCTACTATTAAGATCTCCTAGTAAGAGAAAAAGGTTGTGGGAGTTGCTTAATCACTTCTACTTTATTATCATATGAGATGTTATCATTAAGAGGCACATCTCGACGATCGTATGTAAGACTTCCCCCATGGCTCCCTGCTCGTCGATCATATGGTGTCCTATAGCTAACATACCCTCGAAGACAAGGAGTATTAGCATCGAGCTTGCTTTCTTTTAGACACAGTTATAGGGGAGTGCTCACATATGAGGAGCTTAAATTCTTCATATTTCACCCTTAAACCCTGGCAATTCCATTGCAGAATGGAGGAAAAAACTATGGTTTATGTTTTAGAAGACACCTTAGATGAAGTCTTCCCATTGGCAGTATTTGATCTAGCAACATTTCCCGGTGGTATCTCTAGAAAGGATCTTGATATAGTGGGTTTTGAGTTCTTCTTTTTCTTTGTGTCCTTTTGATCTAATTGTTGAGGAGGATGGTGGACCTCAACTTGAATTTCTGATTGGTTCAATTTACCTTCTAGTTGATCAGAAACATCAGCAGACAAGATATCATATTTATTTGAAGTTGTGACTTTAATGTTTCTTATGGTAAGAGGCGAGAGAGATGGAGGTCTCTCTCTCTTTTTCGATTAAAAGGTTGTGATCTGTCAGGTTTATGCACCTTCCCCACTACAGGTTCACCAGGTAAATTGGTTTCAAGTGGAACCTCCATCAGATCAGGCAAGAACACGGCCTGAGAGAGGTTTGTACTCTTATTTATAATCGGAGTAGTTGGTTTTTGAATGACTTTCAGATCTTTAAGTATGTTTTGATTTTTCTACAATTTCTGGATATAGATTTTCGATGGGACTTTCAACCTCTTTAATTACTTTCATTTGTTTCTTTATCTTATTAGTAGAGATATAATTTTCATCTGTGTGGTTTGGCAAGTTTTTCTTCAGAACCATCGAAAAAGGTTGCCCTGGTCTTATCTGCTTTCCAAGAGCTCTTTTACGAGCCTCTTTAAAAGTAACCCTTTCCATGATCCTAATGGTCTGAATTTCCTTTTTAAAAATAAACTTAACACAGCTTTTAGATGTAGCTGGGTGTGCTTCCCCACAATGTATGAATTAGGGTTTTCTATGCATACTCCATTACTACTTTTTCCACAGTTGGCACAAACAGCTGGCATATAATTTAGTTTTTCCTTGCATTTCTGGCTTAAATGACCATACATTTGGCAATGATAACATCGCAATGGTGAAGGGATATATGGTTTTACCTTCAAAGATAGCCAACCAGCTTTTATAACATTTTGGTAATCTGCACTGATCAAATGTTATAATCAAAGTAGCAAGAGGAATACGTTGTTTTCCAACTCTTTCTCATTCTGACTACTCTTACTACTCCTTGACTTTTCAGTTCATCCTCAATTTATTTTTCCTCTATGTCCAGCAACTCTGGAGCATATACCACACCTCTACTCTGGTTGAAAGTAGGGTGCGAAACGCATTTGACACTATGACCATCCAATGTTGCGAGTGTTTTCAATCTTTCACCTTGTATTGGGGATAATGCCTCTATCAGGAGACTTCCATTTTCCTGGGGAAGAGTTTTTGGCTGCCCTCCACATACAGCAATTATTTCCCAATTAGCTTTAAAAACATTTACACGTTCACGTCTTGCATTTTCAAATTCCAAAATAAAAAATTTCTCATAATTCACTACTTCATAGTGACCAGGTAATACTTCTACTTTTCT
>NC_090726.1:140399770-140419770 GCF_036898095.1 Palaemon carinicauda | reverse complement strand
TATTGCCCATATATTAAAAACTGCATCCTTACAAAAACCAACCACCTAACCTTTGCAAAGTAGATATCAATTATCTAACTAGACTGAGGTGACTGTACACAAGTCGACGTCCTCAGACAACCATTAAAAACACCAACCCACACACAGGCATACAAAACTAAGGTTGAGGGGAGGTAGTAACTCCTTTTCCTAATACAGAAGCCGTAGCTACGTATGGGCCCAAGGTATAGCATTTCTCATAATCCACTCTCACCTCTCTGAGGTAATGAGAGGCGAACACAGAGTTGCTCCTCCAGAACGTAGCATCCATAATTTGTCTGACCGACATGTTCTTGCGGTAAGCAAGCAAGGTCGCAATGGCTCTCACTTCGTGAGCCTGCACTTTTAAAAGGCCGAAGTGTTCCTCCTCACACAAGAGATGCGCTTCTCTTATAACTTCCCTCAGGAAAAAAGACAAAGCGTTCTTAGAAAGGGGCTTCTGAGGATCTTTCACCGAACACCACAAGGAGCTAGAAGAGCCTCTCACATTTTTAGTGTGAGACAAGTAGGCTTTGAGGGGCTCGGACTGGACAGAGGAGTCTATCTTACTCTTGACCCACTAGGTTAGTCAAGTTAGGAACCTCAAAGGCCCTTGGCCAGGGCTTTGACGGGTTCTCGTTCTTGGCGAGGAAATCTATTCTTAAGGCACAAACTGCCCCATTCAGATTGAAGCCTACCTGCTTTTTAATTGCATGGACTTCACTGACCCTTTTAGCTGTTGCTAAGGCCAAAAGGAAGAGGGTTTTCTTCGTAACCTCCCTAAGAGAAGCTTGTGAGATGGGCTCAAATCTCTTGGTGCACAGAAATTTAAGAACCACATCAAGGTTCCGAGAAGGGGGCTTCAACTGAACCTGTTTGGTGGTCTCAAAAGACTTTACGAGGTCATGTAAGTCCTTATCATGAGACAAGTCCAAGCCTCTATGCCGACAGACTGAAGCGAGAATGCTTTTTTACCCTTTGATTGTGGACAAAGCCAGCTTAGCATCCTGCCTGAGGTACAACAAAAAATCAGCAATCTGGCTCACAGAGGTAGTGGATGAGGAAACTTTGTGCTTCCTACACCAAGCTCTAAGAGTCTCCCACTTGGACTGGTAGACTCTCTGTGAAGAGATCCTCCTCGCTCTGGCGATAGCTTTCACAGCTTGCGCTGAAAATCCTCTCACTCTGACGAGCTTCTCGATAGTCTGAAGGCAGTCAGATTGAGAGCGAGGGGGTTTTGATGATACCTCTCGAAGTGGGGTTGTCTGAGCAGCTTTGGACTTGCAGGAAGGCTTTTTGGAAAGTCCATCAACATGTCCACCACCTCCGTGAACCATTCTCTCGTTGGCCAGAAAGGAGCTACCGGGATCATTCGTCCCGAATTGAGGAGGGCGAATTTCCTGACTACCAGATTGATGATCTTGAACGAAGGAAAGGCATTTGTGTCCGTCCCCGTCCAATCCATCAAAAAAACGTCCACCGCTATTGCCTCCTTGTCCGGAACCAGGGAGCAATAGTTGGGGATCCTCTTGCTCAAGTTGGAGGCGAAAAGGTCTATTAGGGGTCTCCCCAACAGCCTCCAGAGATTCTGACAGACCTGTTGGTTGAGGGTCCATTCTGTGGGAAGGACCTGCCCTTTCCTGCTGAGCATGTCCGCCCTTACATTCCTCTGTCCCTGTACAAACCTCGTCAGTAGATCTACCTTGTTCTCCTTTGCCCAAAGAAGGAGCTCCCTTGCTGTTTCGAACAGAGACAGAGAGTAAGTTCCCCCTTGCTTTCTGATGTATGCAAGAGCTGTGGTGTTGTCTGAGTTGACCTCCACAATCTTCCCAGACACCGAGTCTTTGAAGGCCTTTAGCCCCAGAAAAATGGCCATCAGCTCCTTGATGTTGATGTGCCATTCCAACTGATTTCCTTCCCAAGAGCCTGAGACCTCCTTGCTTCCTAGCGTTGCCCCCCAACCTGACTCTACGCGTCTGAAAACAACACTAGGTCTGGGTTCTTCTTGTGTAAGGAGATCCCTTCCCCCAACAAGGCTGGATCCAGCCACCACTTCAGATGATCCTTGACTTCTGCTGGAATGGGGAAGGAAAAGGATTCTTCCTGCATCTTTCTGTTCCACATTTTTGAAAGAAAGTGCTGTAGAGGCCTTAGATGGAGTCTCCCCAGTGAGACAAACTGCTCGAGGGAGGAGAGAGTTCCCAGCAAACTCATCCACTCGTTCGCTGAGCACCTCTTCTTGTCCAGGAAACTTCGGACTTTTTCGAGACACTTGCTCTGTCTTTCCTGTGAGGGAGAAGAACGAAAAAGAACTGAATTCAGAACTATCCCCAAATACAGAATAGTCTGATTTGGCTTCATCTGAGAAATCTCCCTGTTGATGACCAGGCCTAGATCTTGAGCCATCATAAAAGTCTTTCGTAAATTCTCCAGACATTTCTCCTTCGATCGTGAACGAATCAACCAATCGTCCAGATAAAAGGATATCCTTATCCCCTCTTGATGCAGCCAGCCTGACATATTCACCATTATCCTGGTGAAGACTTGAGGAGCCGTGCTGAGACCGAAGCAAAGCGCTCTGATTTGGAAGCACTTGCCCTGCATTACAAAACTCAGGTACTTCCTTGAAGTCGGATGGATGGGGACGTGGAAATACGCGTCCCGCAAATCGAGGGACACCATCTAGTCCCCTGGACGTACTGATGCCAGCACAGACTGAGTCGTCTCCATGGAAAACTTCGTCTTCTCCACAAAGACGTTCAGACAGCTGACATCCAGGACGGGTTTCCATCCGCCCGAGTTCTTGGGCACTAGAAACAGGCGATTGTAAAAGCCTGGGGAGGATAGATCCCGAACCAGTTCTATCACTCCCTTGTCCAGCATTTGGTCGACTAAATCTAGGAGGGCCTTCTGTTTCCCCGGATCTGTGTACTGGGCTACTAAGGCCAGCGGAGTATCTGCGAGAGGAGGTTTCTTCAGAAAGGGGATCTTGTATCCTTCCTTGATGACTGAGAGGGACCAGGTGTCCGCCCCTCTTCTCTTCCAAGACTGCCAAAAACCTGAGTCTTGCGCCCACTGTCTAGAGGAGATGTACTTCATTTTCTGGAGCGAGCTCTGAACGAACCTTTGTACAATCTTGCTCCTGATTCTTGCCTTCTTCCTCTAAATTCTGGTCTTGAAGTCCTGCCTCGAAAGGGCTGCTGGAATTTCTTTTCCTCCCATTTCGAAGAAGAAGGAGCGGCTGCCAAGGGCTTACGAGCCGAACGAGATAACAGGTCTTGGGTGGCTTTTTGGGCCAGAGAAAGCGTAATGTCTCTCACCAGGGCCTCAGGAAAAAGATGTTGCGACAGGGGGGCGTAAAGAAGCTCAGACTTCTGGGCAACAGTTACAGACCTTGAAGTAAAATAGCAAAGCAGGGCCCTCTTCTTTAGGATTCCAGCTGAGAACAGCGAAGCCAACTCATTCGCCCCATCTCTAAGGGCCTTGTCCATACAGGACATAATACTGGTTAGGTCCCGAGTTCCTTCCATCTGGTCAGTCTTCCTGGCCAGAGTCCCAAGCGACCAGTATAAAAAACTAAAAACCAAAGGCTCTAAATATGCCTTTGATGAAATGATCCAGCTCCGACATCGACCACATGACCTTGGCTGAGTTGAGAGCATGCCTTCTAGTCGAGTCCACTATGCCAGAGAAGTCACGCTTGGAGGAGGTAGGCACTCCCAGACCCAAAGGTTCCCTAGTCCCATACCACATACCAGCCTTCGAAGCAAGATGAGCTGGTGGAAACGAGAAGGAAGTCTTAACTGCTTGTCTCCGTTCCTTCATCCAGTCATCAATCTTCGAAAGAGCCTTCTTTGCAGAAATCGACAGCTTCATCTTGATGAAGGCCGACTGTTTCTTGGTCTTTTTTCTGCTAAATTGGGATTGAGGAGATTGCGGAGCAGCAAGTTGAAATTCCTCTCCAAAAAGTTCAAGAAGGGAGCGAGAGAGAACTTTGTAATCTCCGGCAGCGTCAGCAGGTTTATCATCATCATCAGAGACCTCCTCGAGATCCTGATCCACATCTGCAACATCCTTCGAACGAGAAGAAGGCTCCTTAGAATCCGACAACGGCAAATCAAAGGAATCGTCCTGCAAAAGAGGGCTGCAAGAAGCTAGACCCCGAGAACAGCCTGCGCCCTGGCGCCGAGCGTAGGAGTCGTCCTAGCGCCGGGAGGAGGTATTGTCCTGGTGCCGAGCGCTAGAAGAGTACTTGGTGCGGTAGGAGGAAGAGTCCCGAAGGTGAGAGGGGGAGGAGTCCTTACGCCGAGAGCTGTTAACGTCCTGGGAACGAGAGGCAGTATCGTCCTGAGAAAGCAGGTTGGTATCGTCCTGGCGCCAAGACCGAGATGCAGAGTTGTCCTGGCGTCGAGAACGAGAGGCGGTATCATCCTGGCGTCGAGAACGAGAGACGGTATCATCCTGGCGTCGAGAACGAGAGGCAGTATCATCCTGGCGACGAGAGGAGGTATCGTCCTGGCGACGAAAGGAAGTATCATCCTGCGTAAGCATACCGGCATCGTCCTGGCGCCGAAAGAGAGGAGGTATCGTCCTGGCGTTGAGAGGAACTCCATCCCCTCTTAGAAGTTGACTTCTTAATAGGCAACGAGTCGTCTTTACGTCTATCAGACTGGGCGTGAAGGCGGCTAAACGCTTGAACTAACGTAAAAAGTTGTTCCTGCATGACAGACATAAAGGATTTAGCAACTTCTGCTGTGTCTTGCGGTCCCGAAGGAGAGGGCTGATGAATAACACTTGTAGAAGGAGAAGGATCTTCGGCTGCTTTATGCTGACTTGCAGACTTCGACTTCGTCCTTTTCACAGGCATGGAGTCTAAATTCTCCTCCAACGGACAAGGTTCATAGCTGCTAAAACCGGGAGAGATAGAACGAGACAGTTCGTCGCGGTTCCACCTCCTCTTCGTAGGTCTTGACGCTTCAAACTTCCATTTACGTCTGGGAGAGGGATTCGGAGAAGAAATCAACACATCCGACACGTCTTTTCCGTGACGGTCAAGAACAGCCTGGGAATAGGCAACAGGACTGTCTGAGGCGACGGCTGATCGAGGGTACGTACTTCTCACCCCCTTTCGGTTGTCGACGTACCTTCTCCCTTGGTCCTGGGAGCTTGGTAGAGGTCTAGACCTAGGGTAATGACAGGTTCGGTCAGTCGCCACCTCCACTGCACTTTCACAAGCACTAAAATCACTTTCACTTTTCTTACCTTTAAAGGCCGCAAATTGTTCTTTAATGGCCTTCAACTCGGCAGCCATCTTAGCGTACCGAGGGTCATCCGCAGATATGGATCCTGTAGAAGGGGCAGGAGTTACTAACTCAAGGGAAGGATCAACTTCCAAAGAGGAATTAATTATAGGATCAAAGGATAAATCTACACTAAGTTTGTCTTCTTTCCCACTAACAGACTTAGATTTAGACCTAGAAGCTCTCCTAACTCTATCGAGCTCTGGTTTACGCACATAGCGCTTCATAACCAACCAATCCTTTTCACTCAAAATCTTACATTCCCCGCACCTATTATTAACGGCACATTCAAAACCCCTACAATTCAAACACACGGTGTGAGGGTCTACAGCCATTTTCGGTAACCTTACCATACATTCCTCATTCGCTCAGACACGGAATTGAATTTTATCACTCATAATGATAACAGCAAAAAAGCAAAGAAATAACAAAAACACCATTGCCAAATCCCCAAATCAGTGTACTTCACCAAATAGCAGACTGGTACAGCGAAACAGGAAAAGCGAAGAAAAACTCTTAATGACGGACCAACGTGTTATCGATCCAGCCGGCAGAGATGAACTGAAGAACAGAAAACGGGAATGATTCCTCGTACCACCCTGTGAGGGGTGTTAACCACCTAACCTCACAACCACCACAAGGCGGTTGCCGCGTTTTGAAAAATTCTGCCGAAAGTCAGACATTAGCTATATATATATATAACTGCCAGGTAAATTCTATTCATAAAAATAATTTTATAAAATATTACACTGATATTTTCATTGTAAAATGATATTTTCATAATAAAATAAATTTTTGAATATACTTACCCGCTGGTTATATAAGAATGGCTGAAGTCCCTGGACGCCCCGGCAGAAAATTCAAAATCTCGCGCGGCTTATCGCAGATATGCCAGGTGTACACTAGCACCCTCGCGGTACTACAGGTAGAACTATACCAAACCACTTCAGATTTTCCATGCCCCATGGTCTCTAAAGGGGAGGAGGATGGGTTTTTAACTTATATAACCAGTGGGTAAGTATATTCAAAAATTTATTCTATTATGAAAATATCATTTTTAAATATAAAACTTACCCGCTGATTATATAAGAATGGCTGATTGACACATAACTGGAAATTCACTTAAGAATTACATAAACAACTTTAAAGGTTCTCTCACCTGATAAGGAAGCTAACAGCAATGCTCTTGCCTCATTTTGTCTGCTATCCTTAGAAGATCCAGCGGTCCACCCAGGGGGCTGATGATCTCTAGGAGCTGTCAAGCGGTTCAATAACCTATAACATGACAGGACCTCAACTAATACCCTTGTTCCGGGCACTCTCTAGGAACAAAATGACCACCTGACTAGATCAAAGATTGCGGAAGATTGCCGACCAATCTTCACGTACAATCATAAAAAACATATATAACAGTTCCAAGAGAAGAACAGGGGTACAAGAAATTTAGGGAAATGTAGTGGTGGATGTTTCACCTACTACTGCACCCGTTGTTACGAGTGATCCCAAAACGTAGACGTCCTCATAAAGAGACTGGATACGTTATAAGTAATGCAAGGCAAATACAGGATTACCCCTTCACAAGGCTGTATACGCGATGCTTTGCAGAGAACAGTTTAGTTTAAAAGTTACAGAAGCTTCCACAGCTCTCACTTCATGAGTCTTTACTCTTTCGACATCTTATGATCTATCACACAACAGTGTGAAAGAACCTTTGTAATTAAAGTATATAAGAGATGATAGAGCGTTTTAGACACAGATAGCGCAGGCTTCTTTGACCATGCACCAAAGAGTCATGAATAGACTCTTAACTTCTTTGGTCTTGTCCTGACAAAACTTCATCGTTTTAACTGGGCAAAAAATTCTTCTCAGCCCTTCACAAACCAAAATCGAGAGGATAGTGATCCCGAAAGATTTAGGCCATGATGAGAAGGACGTTTGTTAATGACCAAGAATCCAGGTTGCAAGGTACCTATGGCTTAACCATTGTGAAGTCCATGTTCTTGCTGAAAGAGTGAACTTCACTGACTCTCAACTATGGTAGACTTACTCAGAAAGTCTCCAAAGTTAGGCCTTAAAAAAGAAACCAAGTGTACAGGCTCGAATCTGTCAATACCGCCGCGAAATTCCAGAAACGACCCCTAAATTTCAGGCTGGCGAATCTTTCAGACACTTCCAAGTCATCTCAAATGATCTGAGAAGATCTATAAGGTCTTTATTAGAATGATCCAATATTCTGAGTCTGAAGACAGCTGCCCGCATACTCCTGTACCCTTTGATGGTCGAGGAGGAAAAAATGTGTTTTCTTCTAAGGTCTAAGAAGAAATAGGCCACTTGTGTTCTAGAATTACTAAATGAAGAGACTGCTTTAGCTCTACACCAGTCCATAAAGCCTTCTATTTGGGTTGCAAAACCTTAAGGCACAGGTCCTTTGTACAAGCGATAGCCTCAGCTGTCTCCTTCGAACAACCCTCCAGATCTTAGGGGTTTTCCGAAATAATGGAGGCAGCTAGACCTAAAGCTTGATGGTTTGAAATAAAGCATTTGTGATCCTGACACGGGGAAACGGCCTAGTGACATGCTTCCAGCATGAACCCAGCATGGTCTTAGCATGAGTTCAATATGGTTCCAGTATGCTGCATATGCTCAACATGTCGTGAGAGAGTGTCAAGATATAGACCCCCTCCCGAAACGCATCCAGATCGGTCGCAAGAAACCGATATTAAGCTAGGCTTGTTGAAAAGAAGCATCAACAACATGAACCTCATGCTGTGCGGTTAAGACCTGATCGCGTGTAACCAGCGAGATTTCAACATACTTAAAGCCAAAAACTTGACACGAGGGAGCGTTAGCTGCGTGGCCAGAGAGACGCGAAGGAGAGACAACAGTCTGTCCATACTGCTGTGAGAAAAAGACTTGACTGTATGCGTCTAGCATGCGACCATAATGTCGCATGTGCTTGCATTGCCGTAAGGTGTCAGCGTGCTGTATGCGTTCATCTTGTCGTGTGGATACAGCGCTCTGTGTGCGTCCCGCCTATTGTAAATCCACAGCGTGCTGCGAGGCGACAGCATCGCGTCCGGTCAGTGGCACAAAGAAACAACTGTTAGTCTATCCTGATGCGGGAAAACCCTGCCTGACCTTATCCAGCATATGTCCAGGCTGACACATGCATCTAGGTTGCTTAAGATTTCAGATTGACCTGTTTGCCGAGTTGTCCGTGTGTAGCATGCGTCTGCATGAGTGGTAGTTGCGTGTCCCACAGACTGCGAAGATGGGACAACTTGTTGAAAGGACCAACTTTGACTGTCAGCGTCCAACATACGACCAGACTGACGTCTGTGTCTGCGACTGTGTGAGGGAGAGACCAGAATTGGCGTCTGTGTCAGCGTGACGTCTGCTGTAAGACCCGGCTGCTACAAGCGTCTGCTCTAACGCTTCCCGTAACACGAGCATATCTCTGCGAGGAAGCGTTGCTGAGCATGGAGAACTACGCTGTCTGATACTAACGGAAAACCATTTCTTTGGTCTATGGTAGTCCTTAGACTCTTTTAGGAGAAATCCCTCCCCCCCCCCCCCCCCCCGCGAGAATCGTAAAAGCTAAAAAGAGATGAAATTGACCTCTTTTAGCTCAGACCAAACGTACACTCGCGGGGCAGCGTGTGCGCCAACTCAAGCGTGAGCGAAGGCTGTGAGAGATCATCAACCGCAGTCCCGTGAGCAACCTAGGAGAGTTCCTATGACATTTCCAGCGCGCCTTGTGCGCGACAAAAACGTATCCAATGCTGTGAGATACCGTCAACAGTAGTCGCTAGACCCCAGAAGAAAGTACAGTATTAGACATTTCCCCAAACTGGGGAAAGGAGAAGAAGCATGTATAGAAGCAAACTGAGCACCTTCTCTCCCAAAGAACTATGTGCCTTACACGATTTTGGTGCTGACACGTCGCCTTCTTTCGAAAAGAAAAACTTCCGGCGAACATCAGTTACTGCAGGATAAGTTATTAGAAAACATACGACTCCTGAAAGGTCTTGGACGTATTGATTGATGACTACCAAGTCTAGGTTTTGAATCCTTCAACAAGGACAAACTCTTTCCTCCCTGAAAGTGCGTGAGATTCCAGAGGAAGAGCTAGGATGTATGCGACTTGTCTGACTTCCACTTCTCTCGTGGAAGACAACCACTCCCGATTGCTTCCAGTTTAAGCATCGCGACACACCTGCTGCGAGGGTAAGTTCTGTTCGCGTGCATACATGACGAGTAACTTCCTAGTCTAGTAGAAAGAGAAAATGTAGAACGTCATCCTCGTCAGGGAACTCTGTCCTTTTACGCAAAAAAAGTTGCAAGATCTGTGATACCATAGCGATGAGGAACTGATCGCTTCAAGACATTCAAACTTCGCTCTTCTCAAGAGACTATGTCACATGGTTGTGACGTCATAGTTGGACAATCGTAGGCGAAGAAAAGAGCTTTACTTCATCATTCCAAAGCGGAGGGAATGTCTTGGACTGCATCAACAGGATAGCTCGGTGGAACATACATTTAATGCACAAGGTCCACGATGTACCTCGGCCTACCGACCTTCCTTCTTCCAGGGGTTGGAAAGTAAGGAAGACGTGTAGGGCTAGGAGTGAAACGAACACGAACAAACACCACCACCAGTGCACTGTGGTATGTTTACGAGTCACTAAACAAGAGCGTTTTTAAACATAATACATTAAATCATAAAAGATCTGCCCGTGATGGGAGATATACTCTTACGCTCTATTCTCATAAAGGCCTTATTGCACTTCCTGCTGTTGCAATTGCAGGCGCTGCATCAAACTCTACAGTAAGGTTCGTTACTTTTCTGAGAATGATTTAATGTTAATTTATTTATTTACTTATTTTCTTATTTCCTTACTGAGCCATCTTTCCCTATAGAGCCCTTTGAGTTAAAGCATCTTGCTTTCTCAACTAGGGTTGTAGCCTGCCTAGTAATAAAAATAAAATAAATCGAGACACCATCAACGCAACTAGCAAAAACTCTGAAGTCAGAACGAGAAGCAGCAGGTATAAAATAAAAGGGAAATTCTTCAGAAAAATTACAAATTCGGAGATAATTTGTATTTTTCCTAACTATACAAACCTTAGCTATTTAAAGTGGGTAATTACTTTTGGCGTAGCTGAAAGGACGAGCCATTAGAATTTTAACGAGGGTTTACTACCCCACCGCTAGTTAGCGGGGGGGTAGGGAGGGTAGTTTGCTACCTTCCCCCCTCACACACCTGTGTGATAAGTTCACTTTGCTTAGAGGTAGGACTTCATGGGGGACAGGGCTGGCAGGCAAGTTTGATTAAATAGCTAAGGTTTGTATAGTTAGGAAAAATACAAATTATCTCCGAATTTGTCCTTTGTTCCGTAACTGGAATACAAACCACGCTATTTAAAGTGGGTGACTTAACCCTTAGGAAGGGTGGAATAAGTTCCAGCCATACTGGCTTTTGGCTTTGCCCGGGGACTCATTATCTGAGTGTGTCAGCACTCAACAATAAAGAGTCCCTGCACCTTGCTCGCTCCTTACAATGCAAGGGCTGCGGCCTACATAAGCTGTGTGTGAAGGAAAATGTGTGACTCGTCCTAGGAAGTTGACCTGAAGTTCTTTAGATGGAAACTTTAGGCTAGGACTCTCCCAATACCACCTCGTCAGGGTATGGGGACGCGACAGTATTAACTTAATACTAGGAACACAAGGGAACATGGTTTACCTGCAGTGGTTTGAGGTCAGCTGTGCAGAGAACCCAGGATGCTGCTTTCCTCAAGAGAGGGGAGGATGAAGAAAAGAATAAGGGCCAGACATACCTTTTCTTTCATGCAGACTAAAACCGGGTAACAATGCCCTCAACCTTCTGCTACTTGTCCATTAAGGAGCCTGAGGTTTAAACCAGCTGTTGTGCAGCCACCACAGGGCCGATAGAGAACGTATCGAGCCTCCTGAGAGTCACGTCTTGCAGGTAGTGGGCTGTGAAGGTCGTTTGACGCTTCCATACCCCTGCTTGTAGAACCTGCATCACTGAGAAGTTCTTCTTGAAGGTCAGGGCATAGCTACTCCCCTGATATCATGAGCTCTAGGGCAACGTGATGGAGGAGGGCCAGGATTCAGGGACAGATGGATTGCCTTTCAAATCCATGCTGAGATGGTGTTCTTGGTAACCCTCCTCTTCGATCTCCCAGTGCTAACAAACAATGCCTGCACTTGGGGACGAACTGCAGCTGTTCTTTTTCAGATATATCCTCAGACTTCTTACTGGGCACAGTAGGAGATGGTCTGGGTCATCTGTTACGGAACGAAGACTCAAAATCCGGAAGGAGTTGAACCGGGGGTCCGGCACTCCCGGATTCTGAGTCTTAGCAATAAACTCAGGGAGGAAGTTGAACGTTACCTCACCCCATCCCCTTGAATGGGCGATGTCATATGAGAGACCATGAAGTTCACTAACTCGCTTGGGTGATGCCAAAGCTAGTAGGAACACCATCTTCCAAGTCAGGTGGCGATCTGAAGCCTGGCGTAATGGTTCGTAGGGAGGTCTCTTAAGAGACCTGAGAACTCGAACAACGTTCCATGGAGGAGGTCTCACTTCTGACTGAGGGCAGGGAAGTTCATAACTATGTATGAGTAGGGAAAGTTCCAGCGAAGAAGAAATGTCCACTACTTTGAGCCTGAGGGCTAGACTTAAGGCTGAGCAATAGCCTTTCACTGCCGAAACTGAAAGGCGTATTTCTTCTCGCAAGTGCACGAAGAACTCCGCTATTGCTGGAATAGTGGCATAGAGTGGAGAGATACCCCTTCCACGACACCAACCACAGAAAACTCTCCACTTTGCCTGGTAGACCCCTGCGGATGACTTTTGCAGGTGTCCAGACATCCTTTCCGCAACTTGTTGCGAAAATCCTCTCTCTGCGAGGAGATGCTGGATAGTCTCCAGGCGTGAAGCCGAAGCGAAGCTACGGCTTTGTGAAAGATGTTGGCGTGTAGTTGTTTGAGTAGCTCGTGTCGCGGAGGGAGTTCTCTTGGAGACCCGTAAGGAGTTGCAGAAGGTCAGGGAACCATTCCGCCTGATGCCACAGCGGAGCTATGAGAGTCATCAAGAGGTTGACCGATAGTCTGGTCTTGTTGAGTACCCTCCTCACCAGACAGAACGGGGGAAAGGCGTATACGTCGATGTTGTCCCACCGTTGTTGGAAAGCATCTTGCCAGAGAGCCTTGGGATCCGGGACTGGAGAGCAATACAGCGGCAGTTTTAAGTTCAACGCTGTCGCAAACAGATCCACAGTCGGGGAACCCCACAAAGTCAGGACTTTGTTGGCTACTTGACGATCCAAAGACCACTCGGTAGTCACTATCTGAGACGCTCTGCTCAGACTGTCGGCGAGCACATTCCTTTTGCCCAGAATGAAGCGAGCCAAAAGTGGAATCGAGTGGACTTCGGTCCATCTCAGTATCTCTACTGCAAGATGGGATAGCTGTTCTGAAAAGGTACCTCCCTGCTTGTTGATGTAAGCCACTACTGTGGTGTTGTTGCTCATCACCGCCACAGAGTGACCCGCCAGGTGCTGTTGGAACTGTTGAAGGGCCAGAAAAACGGCCTTCATTTCTAGCAGATTTATATGGAGGCATTTTTCTGATTCTGACTATAGGCCTGAGGTCCTGTGGTTCAGAACGTGGGGCCCCCACCCTTTCTTTGAGGCGTCCGAAAACAGCATCAAATCCGGGGGGAAGACGAGAAGATCCACTCCATTTCATATGTTCTTGTCTGCCACCCACCACTGAAGGTCCGTCCATTCCGCGAGACCCATGGGGATCAAGGCGTCCGGGGAATCGTGTCCTTGACTCCACCGGGACTTGAGTCGCCATTGCAGGGATCTCATTCTGAGATGACCGTTGGGAACTAGACGGACCAAGGATGAGAGATGGCCGAGGAGACGTAACAACGGACCAAGGATGAGAGATGGCCGAGGAGACGTAACCACGACTGGGCTGGGAGTTCGTCTCGTCTGAGGAAAGGACTTGCGACCTTCCTCAGCCTTGCTATCCTGTCGTCTGATGGGAAGGCTTTGTGGAGATTGGTGTCCAATATCATGCCTAGATGTACCAGTCTTTGGGTAGGAAGCAGAGAAGACTTCTCGAGATTTACCATGATCCCTAGATCTTGGCAAATCCCCAGAAGTTTGTCTCGATGTCGAAGAAGGGTTGACTCCGAGTCTGCTGGGATCAGCCAGTCGTCCAGATAATGGAGGAGACGAATGCCGATCCTGTGTGCCCACAAAGATATCAGGGTGAACACTCTGGTGAAAACCTGAGGTGCTGTGGAGAGACCGAAACACAGCACCTTGAACTGGTAGATCTTGTTGTCTAGGCTGAATCTTAAGTACTTCCTTGAAGACGGATGGATTGGGATCTGGAAGTACGCGTCCTTCAGATCCAGTGTGTACATGAAGTCTCGCGGTCTCACTGCGAGTCTGACCGTGTCTGCCGTCTCCATGCTGAACGGGGTCTGCTTGACAAACCTGTTCAGAGCTGAGAGGTCGATGACTGGTCTCCAGCCTCCAGACGCCTTCTTTACAAGAAAGAGTCGACTGTAGAAGCCTGGGGACCCGTCGACGATCTCTTGGAGAGCGCCCTTCTTCAACATGGTCTCGACTTCTGCCCAAAGGGCTTGCCCTCTTGCCGATCCCATGGCAAGAGAGCTCAACGACACTGGATTCGCTGTCAGGGGAGGTAGAGATGTTATGAACGGGACGCGATATCCTTAGCTGATCACGGAGACCGTCTAGGAATCAGCCCCGAGTTGCTGCCACCTGTCCTCGCAACTATGAAGGCATCCCCTCACTGGTGGACATGCGGGGGGGACTGCCAATCCTAGCGTTTGCGGCCTCGGTCACTCCCCGTACGATTTTTGCCTCCCCTGGAGGACTTCTTGCCTTTCCTGTCTTTGACGGGAAAGGGCTGTTTGGACACCGTTGCCTTTGCTGCTACTGCCGGCTTCGTCGTCTTTGCAGGGCGAGGTTGTTGAGGTGCTGGAGGCTTATAGGGCTTTGATGTTAAAGCCCTCTGGAGGAGGGAATCCTGGTTGGACTTCCTCCACCTCTCAGCCGCTTGCTCTACATCTTTCGGCTCAAACAGACCACTCCCCAAAAGGGAGGAATGTCTGAGCTTGCTGACCTCGGTGTTGGGGACCTTCGAGTTAAATCTTTCAGACACCGTATCTCGGCGTTTCAGGATAGTATTAGCTCACAAGTTCGAGACTTGGTGGGCCAGAAACTCGATGGTACGAGTGCCTGAAAGGAGGAAGGTCTCCAAGGCCTTCCTGATACTCTCCTTACACAAGTCTTCGGATCATATCAGGATGCCAAGAGATCCTAGCCAGATATCCAGCCACGAAGTGGCCTGCATTCCACACTTCGCTACCTTCTCCTGGCAGAGGATCTCCGAGGCTGAGAACGACACTGGCCGGTTGGAGTCTCTCTCGAGAGGGACTCCCCTGGAGAGCTCTTCCACAGAGTGGTGGAGGGGAAGAGCTAAACAGGACTCCTCCACGATCTCGAAGTACCTCCTCTGGTGGACACGAGGAGGTGGGAGGAGTTTGTTTCCGGCACTGGAACGGCTGGCTCTCGACCTTATCTCTGGCACTCTTGACCCCCTGGGACCAAGGCAAAGCCACGCTGGCTTTAGGGGGCTTCTGGGTACCAAGAGATCAGTCCAGAACCGTGTCCTTGCTCTCTCGAAGAGGAATCTCTGGATCCAAGAATCCGTTAAGGTTCCTCATCAGAGTCAGAACTTGCCAGAAGGCATGCTCCAACTCTTGCGGCTCTCCTCCTGATGGACTAGCAGCAAGGTCTCCAGTCCCCAAAGGCTCTTCTTGGGGGGACTTGTGGATGTTCTCCGCGGGCTTAGCTGGCTCTGGTCTGATCCTCGAAGAAGATTTAGGAATCGTCTTGGAGTCCTTCGACTCCCTCCTGGGAGGGATGCAGGATTCCAACAAAGATGGTGGGGGGCTCTTCTCCACCTCCACCCGAGGAGACTTCTCAGTGCGAGGCGGGGTTTTTCCCATTGGTGCGATGGGAGAACACCTCACCTGCCGTGAATCCCCTGAGGACGGAAAATCCTCATCCACAGGGGATGGAGAGAAAGTCTGGGGAGGGGAGGGAGTCTTCCTCGACGACTTCCGAGGAGCCAGTTTCGCCCTTGGAGAAGTTACCACGTCGTCCACTCCTCTCTTCCACTTCAGGGGGGCCGAGATTGCCGCGAATTTGAGGCCTAGTTCAGAGAAAGCGGGCTTGAAAGCCTGCGCAACCGCTCTGATCAAGGGCCCAAACCAGGGCTGGCGACTGACAGCTGCGCTGTCAGAGACACCGTCTGGAGGGAAGGGGATCGTAAGATCCCTAGGAGTGGAAACTACAACAGGGTCTGCCTGAAAGGAAGAAGCTGTGGGAGAAATGGTTCTGGACCTGTCCGGAGATTTCCCTCCCTCGTTGAGCGCACTGTCCTGCGCTTACTGGGGGGGGGGAACACGATAAGGATGACTTGACTGCGCGTTGTACTGCAGGATCTCGTGTGGGAACGCGCTGGGCATCGCGCTCGCGCGATAGGCCATTGCCTAGCTCGGAGGCGGGAAATTGCTCGGGCGCGCGTGGGCGATGGCGAGGGCGCGCGTGGGCGATGGCGAGGGCGCGCGTGGGCGATGGCGAGGGCGCGCGTGGGCGATGGCGCGGGCGAGCGATGGCGCGCGGGCGAGCGATGGCGCGCGGGCGAGCGATGGCGCGCGGGCGAGCGATGGCGCGCGGGCGAGCGATGGAGCGCGGGCGAGCGATGGAGCGCGGGCGAGCGATGGCGCGTAGGCGAGGGTGCGCGTTTGCGCGTGGGAGAGGGCGCGCGTTGGCGCGTGAGCAGGGGAGGATGAAGACTTCCCTCTGGAGCCCTGATCCGAAGATTGAGGGCGAGCAGGCGAGCGGGCAAGCGTTGGCGAGCAGGAGAGCGATTGCGAGCAGGAGAGCGCTGGCGCACAGGAGATCGCTCATGAACAGGAGAGTGCTGGCGAGCAGGAGAGCGCTGGCGCACAGGAGATCGCTCATGAACAGGAGAGCCCTGACGAGCAGGAGACCGAAGGCGTCCATGGTGTGCATCAGGCTGAGGGCGCGCAGAGGTCCGCTGCCGAGCAGGAGATCGTGGGCGCGTAGTCTCTGGAACTGCCGGGCGAGCAGGAGATCGTGCGCATACAGGAGATCATGGGCGTGCAGGTGAGCGCTGGCGAGACGAGTCTGCAACAGGAAGGCGCTAGCACGCTGGCGCGCAGGAGAACGTTGGCACACAAGGGAAAACTGGCGCTTAAGGGACTTACACACAATGTGTGAAAGCCCCTTTTGCCCCGAAGGGACCGGTGCCCATTGGAAAACGGGATGGGTGGGCACCCACAGCGCATCTGCAGCCAGGAAGGGCGAGGGCAGGTCAGCAGGTCTGGCAGGAGAAGGAGATCGCGAACGATCTGCGGAGAGGTCTAGGTCCAAAGAAGTAGCAGGAACGGTAGCTGAAGGACGAGGTTCCTCTGCGGGGAACTGCGAGGATGAAGATCCGAAGAGGCGCCTCCTAACACCCTTGTGAGGAGAAGGAAGACCTCAGCGACGAAGAGGAAGGCGAGCCTTACGTCTTATACATCCTCTGGGAGCAGCAGGCAAACCATCATCAGTCCTCTGAAGAGGAGTCTTTGTCAGTGAACTCCCCCAGGGGGGGGGGGAGAATCACCCGCAGGAGAGACCGTTGGACTTAGTTCCTCCCTCGAAGGATTTTTGGAGGTGGGAACTAAGCCTTCAGCTATAACAGGAGCAGGGGTTTGAACACTCATTGGAAGCCTCTGCCACAACAGCCTCAACAATAGACAAAGGGTCAACCTCTGCTACCGCCGGTGACTGTTTGACAGCTGCTCCCAACCTGATCATGTCAAACAGGGCTTCCTTGGAGGGCGAGCCCTGAAGCCCCAAGGAAGCCCAAAGCTGCAAAAGATCATCATTATTTGCATCAACAGAAGGAGAAATAATTAAATCCTCCCCCGGGGGAGGAGGAGAAGCTGCCTCGCTATGGGAGGCAACTCCCTCTCCCAAACCCCGAGCTCGGTCAACAACAGTATGGCCTCTCGCGAGAAGCCGACCGAGTGGGAGCTTCGGAGGAGGTTTGGGCCACGGAAGAAGAGCCCTTAGGATTTTCCTTCTTCAAAGAAACCTTTGAAGGAGAAATATCCCATTTGGACTTCTTCTTCCGGCGCCGGGAAAACCTCTCCAACTGGGAAGTAGACCACTCCCTACATTCAATACATACGTTACCACTATCACACCGTTGACCCCTACAATAAGGGCATAAGGTGTGTCGATCCGTGTCTATTGACGACATGAAGGTCCCACAATGGTGTTCAGGTAACCCAGGGCACTTCCGCATTGTAGAGGCCAACTTCACAACACTCTAGAAAAGAAAAAGCAAAAAGCATAGATTAAATGGCTGTCGTGTAGGCGAGGGTGACAGCAGGCACGTCCGACTAGCACCCGAGCTGATAGCAAAGTGGGCTTACAACACAGGTGTGTGAGGGGGGAGGGTAGCAAACTACCCTCCCTAACCCCCGCTAACTAGCGGTGGGGTAGTAAACCCTCGTTAAAATTCTAATGGCTCGTCCTTTCAGCTACGCCGAGAGTAATTACCCACTTTAAATAGCGTGGTTTGTATTCCAGTTACGGAACAAACTCTCATGAGTTTCTGAAAGTTATTCCCTTCCTCCTACAATACTCTATCCTAGGAAGAGAAGTCTTGATTCCTAGGAATCCACTCCTTAGGATTCTGAATTCAGACCTCAATGCTTAGAGGTTTTAATTCTAGTTCTCCCAACCAAGAATTAGCTCAGCAGGCCTTGGTCCAAGAATATAATATCTTTCTAGTTAAGATTTATTTCTTAATATAGAGCCTGGAGCAACAATGACTCAACGCTAGACGGTCATGGTCAGGCAGACATCAAAGTCTATTGTCATAAGTAGCGAAGCGTCCACACAGACGCTGAAGCGTCCACACTGATGCTGAAGCGTCCACACTGACGCTGAAGCATCCATACTGACGCCGACGCTCCGCTCCGTTGACGTTCCGCTTCCGTTGACGCACCGTTCCGCTGACGCTTAGCCGGCTCTGCTGTGTCATGTCGCTTGGTAGAATGCTCTGATGCCTGGCAAATGTCAGCGTGCCTGAATAGACTGATACTAGGCGCTATGAGCGGTCGGTTGGCGTTGAGCAGGTAATCGAAGTGATGAATCCACCTTCTCCCACCATTGAACATTGCGGCTGGTAGGCCGCCTGTGCGACAACGAGTCATTACCGTTAAAGACACGTCGCCTGTGCGACCACGTCAAAGACCGGAATCGTGACAGCCAACTGCATAAACGAAGATAGTTGCTGTTTCATATCTAACAGCAAAGATCAAGGATCAACCTTAGGCGAAACGTATGCAACATTATCTTCGTCAATCCCACAGCGCTTCCCACTGTCGGGAGACGACACCCATCAGGTGGACGCGGCGGCCCTACATCCGCGCCGCATGAAACGTAACACACGCAGAACGAATCTAATTTTGTTTTCAGCTTAGCGCCTGAAGTGCGCTTATAATGTTTGAAAACACTAATAACTCGCCTTATCTATAGCGAGGGTGAGCGTTCTGGGGATCGACAGAAAACGCTTGAGAGGACTTCTGTTCGGGTCTTAGACTGTAACGCCTGGCTACCCTCTCGATTCCTTTTGCCGTTCGACTTTACTTCTCCCATGGGTCCGGGAGCTTGACAGAGGTCTAAGGCTAGGATAACGACAGGTTCGAATAGAAGCACTCTCCACTGAATAAAATTCACTGCCTAATTAAGCACTAAAAAATTTGCAAATTACTCTTTGGTAAAAAGATATTTTCACAATTATCTGAAAACGCTCTCTCAAACGAAATGAACTCCGTAGAGAGAGACTTGCAATTCTGTCAATAGTTTGAATGGGAATGCAAACATCACTGAATCCCATATAAATGCAACAAAATATTAAATATTACCTTTATAAATATATTTATAAATTAAAATAAACCCTTAAATTAAGGGGTTCCAATAAAAGGCGAATTATCACCCGTACCCATAAGAACATCTACAATTAATACACGAACAATTTTAGTATTCCAAAGACCACCAAGTAAACAAAGATACATAGAATCATGCGCTACATTGATTGTAAAAAATACTGCATCGTATAAACATTAACTGAACTGTAACTTCCTTTAATCTCTGACTAAGGTAAAATACTGAAAGGACCAATTAACTGCAAAATAAAATGTTCCTTTTATATAGTACAACTTAAAAACTTGAGATGTAAGAAGAATGTATTATTCATAAAAATCACTATAAAATATCGTAAAATTGTAACGATACTGACAACTGCGTAACAAATATAAACTGAACGCTAGTTAATCTTTGCAAACAGATCGAATATTATCTAAAGAAAAAACTATTAAAAGAATAAAATTTTCTTAAAATAACAATCCTTTAATTTAATTTATAACTTAATACTTCAAAAGAAAGTATTCACTTATCATTCTTTGTAAAAAAGCAAGACAGACTTTCAGCCTAAGGATAAGGCTGTGACGTCAT
>NC_090726.1:140383230-140388230 GCF_036898095.1 Palaemon carinicauda | reverse complement strand
GAGAGAGAGAGAAAACATATAAGGAGGCTTCTAAGATATATCTGTAAATTAGAAGGCTTCAGGTCACAAGTGCATCACAGTCTTAGGACATTGAATAGTCAATAAAATCTTATGGAGTTTGGAGAAAATATACTAATTATAGATGCCAAAATTGATAACAATTCAGTGACGAACTAGTCAAATATGCTTCTTATGTAATATATAATTTTTTTTATTGTTAATTATTATCTTTTAATGCAGTTCATCATCGTATAGTATTCTTATATGAAACATCATTAAACAAACACGCAGAAATGTATTCAAAACGATAGCGTTTTCTTTAATAAGGTACTATTTTTTTTTAGTATAATTATGACCCTGTTGCAAAATTCATCAACAAAAATTCTAAACTGCAACTTAATTTTTCAAATGAAATATTAAGTAATGAGTCCAAATGACTGTAATAACACAAGATAAAAAACAAGCATGCTGGATTACTTGCTGGCCTTTATTCTTAAATAAATTTCCAGAATAAGTTTTAGTTTGGAGGACCAAACAATATCGTGGTGTAAATGGTGCATGACGTTGAGTAATTTATACATTTCAAAGGAAAATACATCTTTGGGGTCAATATATTTTCAAGAACATTGCATTTCTAGTTAAAAAAAAAAAAAAAAACATGCAAAAGGACAATTTATTTTTGAAAGAACAACAGAATTTTTTTGGGAGATAATGTATCCTCCATGGACTGAAAAACACATGTAGGCCTACAGATAGTCACAGAGCGAAAAGGACTTTGTCCTAAATATTTGGCCGGGGAAAAAACATTCATTTAGAGGAGGTAATCAACGTTATTAGTTAATCATGTAACATCCCGCGCCTCATCCACGTAACAAACGCGATGTAATTAACAACCCTCACATGATCAGCTGGGGCCCGTCCAACCTCCCGGGGTCCCCTCTGTAAGAATAGTTTGGCATTTATTCCGTCCTAGTCTTGCATTGAACCTTTATTGAATCTAATCACATAAGGTTTGTACTTTTATGTCATTGTAAATAACAATTCTTTACTTTGTTTTATTCTGCTTTATTTGATGCACTGAATTTGACTACGAATGCTTTCAGGCAAGACGAAATTAACAGTATTTACTTATTCCGTTTGTACTGGACCTGTAGCCTACTTGTTAGTAAGAAATATCGCAAATTGCTTATTATTATGTATTTTGAGGAAGAGATGAACTGTCCATTAGCTAATAAAATTTGAGAGCGACGGAGCAAGATATCTTTAGTAGGTCTTATTTTCCATTAACTAATAGAAAGTACATATCAGTTGACTACCGACTTATTTTCCCTTTTTCAGTTCTGAAACAGACATGCTTTCCTGTTTGGCTGTGACGACCAATATATGATTATAAAAAGATGGGAAGAAGGAAAATGCAAATACTCATGATTATTCATTATTCTCGGATTTTCAAAAGTGCTCCCCCGCCCCCTAAAATGACAGCCA
Organism: Palaemon carinicauda; assembly: GCF_036898095.1. NCBI lineage: Eukaryota > Metazoa > Arthropoda > Malacostraca > Decapoda > Palaemonidae > Palaemon > Palaemon carinicauda. The sequence continues at coordinate 140,386,745 of NC_090726.1, read as the reverse complement.
ATTAAAATTGGCCGGTGAGGCAATACGAAGTCTCCAATTATTTTGTAAATATTAAGCGATTCATCATCTGTAGGCCTACTTAGTAGTAAATGTAACTCAAATTAATAGAGATCTAATAGAAATAGCTGGTGTTCTCTCTAAATCTCATCGATCATGATAGAACATCACGATCAAGCAGTAATGAGAAAATATACGACTGTGAAGGCTATTATCTGTTCTATAGATGTCAGATGATACCTCAAAATTATTTGTGAATTTCGTTCTGAACTTGTGGCTCTGTTGTGATCATCGATCATCTGTTGCTTGCGACTTGTTGGTTAGTGTTGAGCAGGGAAAGGAAATCGTAAGAAACAGTGAATTTTGCCGGATCTAAAAAGGATTTTACGTGATGAAATAATTAAAATTTATTTTATTGAAGTTTGAATGGTTATATTGTTTTGTTTTCTTATTTGCTCTTGAGCTCCGAAATAGGTTGTTCAGAAAGTCCTTCCCATTAGTTTTATATGGTGAGGACACAAGGAACAAAAAGCAAAAAATAAGCAAATCTCTTTAGAGAAACTGAGAGATACATTTGATCGAACGATTTATTGAATAAAACAAAATTAACTACCATTGCAGCAACAAAGGTCATAAACACTTTTGAATGATGGCAACAAAAAGCATGATTGCATAATATCACTCAGGATATTATGCAATTACAATTTGTGTCCGGCAACATTCAAAACCAATGAATAAATATTTCAACTTTTATGGTTAATTAAAGTAGAAAAGTATATATAGACTAAAATATTCTATTTGTGTCTTGTTCCACTACCATTGCAAATCTCTTGGTGCTCTATATTGCTTGGCAGTCATTTATAAAGCGTTAGTACTAAATCACTATACATCGGTGTTGGAGAGAGAGAGAGAGAGAGAGAGAGAGAGAGAGAGAGAGAGAGAGAGAGAGAGAGAGAGAGAGAGAGAGAGAGAGTTACAACGAAGAAATGTAAAATCAATAGGATCTAAAAAAAATTTGCGAAAAATTGGATTTGTTTTTATAACTTTACAATTCCTATGCATGACTAGACAGCATAGTGAATTGTATCTACATCGAATAAAAATAAGTACTTAGATATTCAATTATGGAGTAAATATATTTAGGTAAGCTCGCTTTTCTTAGAAAATACAATTTATGAGATTTTTTCATGTTTATATTCCGTAATTTTATACTTTGTTTAAAGACAATACACTAACACTCAAATATGTTATTATATTCGCAATTTCTATTTCACAAGGCGCCTAATTATACACTGGTTTACAAAGAAATTGAGGCAAGCACAAAAATACCCGTTTTTACCTAATTTGGGGGTGCTGAATTCAAATTTGAAATCCGTTTTTACTCATCACCTCTATTTTTATTTAGATATGCATAGTGTGCATTTTGTGCATATACGGTACATAAAGGCGTATATGCATTCAGGGTTAATTCTAATATTGTGAGACTTATGGGTTATTTTTTAGTTATTATGCACTAAATGTAAGTGATTGCATTACATTATATATATAATTATATATCAAGATGGATTTTGGCAGTTAGGGCAGCAGGTCTCAATCCACACTCAGTAGTGCTCTGGCAGTCATTGGAAGAGGTTGTCTCGCAGGTGGCGCAGGAGGTAGGTGTCCCTCACCTATCGTGTTACACATCTTTTGGGTAGCTAAATATTAGTATTACATTTTCCAATGCACATTTTATTGCCTTGCTTATGATTTAGTTTTACTTTGTTATATTTTCAGATTCTCCAATGGCTTCAAGCACGTCAAAACATTGAGGATGCCTCAACAAGGCCATTTCTTTCTGCTACCTGTGTGGGGACTTCACAACAGTTGCACAGCGTCGAACCATCACCTCCCTCCTCAGAACCGCCTACTTTCACTATTTTGACTGTAAAATTGGTGATCAGGACAAGTCTTGGGCTCCACACATCTGTTGTAAACCCTGCTACAATGGACTAACTGCATGGTTTAATGGCAAGAAAGCAGCTTTCAACTTTGCAGTCCCGATGGTTTGGAGGGAGCCACGAAGCCACGCTGATGATTGTTATTTTTGTTTAACTAATATAACTGGTTTCAATGTATCTTTTAGGAAAAAGATCAAATATCCCAACCTTCCATCCGCTATGAGACCCGTTCCCCATTCAGATGATCTTCCTGTACCCATACCTCCAGTAAATAAGGATCTTCTTTCCTCATCAGATGAAGAAATGCCTCCAAGGCAGGATTCTGTAGAGTCAATATCTTTGGAAGATATTGAGTATACATATTCAGGAACAAGTGGCAATGAGCCACACTGGATCACGCAAGAAGACCTGAATGATCTTGCTCGTGATTTGTATCTGTCAAAACAGCAGTCAGAGCTCTTGGCTTCTCGGCTTAAACAATGGAACCTAGTCCAGGAAGATGTAAGGATCACCAGTTTTAGGAATAGGAACAAAGACCTTCCTTCCTTTTTCGACATGGAAAACAAGTTGTGCCACTGCACCAACATACCTGGCTTGTTCACGTCCCTTGGTTTGCCAAATAATCCTTCAGACTGACGTCTTTTCATAGACTCTTCCAAGCGAAGTCTCAAGGCTGTGCTTCTGCACAACGGGAATAAATATCCCAGCATTCCCATTGCACACTCTGTCCATCTAAAGGAGTCCTATGACAATATGGAGCTTCTTTTAGAAGCTATTAAGTACAGCGAGTACCAATGGAATCTGTGTGGGGACCTCATGGTCATTGGTCTTCTTATGGGTATGCAAGCGGGCTTCACAAAGTACTGTTGTTTTCTCTGTCTCTGGGATAGTCGAGCTGTATCCCAGCATTACAAGCAGAAAGACTGGGGGTCTAGAATCACTTTTGTTCCTGGCGAACACAGCGTCAAGGGGAATCCTCTGGTGGATATGAATAAGGTGCTTCTTCCTCCTCTTCACATCAAGCTTGGTTTGATGAAGAATTTCGTGAAGGCGTTGGACAAAAATGGTGCTGCCTTCCAACACTTGTCTACTGTGTTCCCAGGTGTTAGTGCTGTTAAGCTCAAAGAGGGTATCTTTGTCGGACCTCAGATCCGAGAAGTGCTGAAGGATACTGATTTTGAGGAGCTTCTTAACTTAAAGGAACTGAGAGCATGGGAAGCATTTAAGTCAGTCTGTAGTGGCTTCCTTAGTAACATACGTGTACCAGATTACCAAGCCTGTATTGAAAAGTTGCTAAAGTCTTACGAGGATATGGGGTGCCGAATGTCACTCAAGATTCATTTTCTCTATTCCCACCTCAACTTCTTCCCGCCAAACCTTGGAGCAGTGAGTGATGAGCATGGAGAAAGATTCCACCGAGACATTACGAAGATGGAGAGCAACTATCAAGGTAAATGGAACCCCGGCATGATGGGAGACTTCTGCTGGATACTCTTGCGTGACATCCTGGAGGCAAAATACACTTTTGACTGTCTGTGGTACTAGGAATTGTGTAATTGTGTCATCCAAGTATATTGA
>NC_090726.1:140320730-140378230 GCF_036898095.1 Palaemon carinicauda | reverse complement strand
GGTCTCAATGTGGTTTCAGCGCCAAGACAGAGCGAGTCTTTTTCATGTTTCTGAAATGATACAATGTTTGTTTAAAGCAATCTGTATTCGTCATCAAGCCCTTTAAGATTAGTATATCAATTTTTAAGAATATCGTAATATTTGTAACTACCAATGAGGTACATGCCAAAAATGCTCTTCTTATATGCGAGATTTTCCCAGCGGAGCCATTTGCCCTCTTCCCTCGGTGAAAATGTGTAGTTATAAACCCAATATTGCCGCGGACGTGTAATCTAGTGCTCGGCGCGCTATGATTCTACAATCAATATGCAATAAGCAAGAAGCACAACCAGTGAATACATTAAGATTTTGCTCGTTGTCATACCGTATGGATTTAATGCTCTCATCAGCACGTTTGGGTCGTTATATACGACGAGTTGGGGCCATGACGAATGCATAAGACGACATGAAACTCGAAGAATGTCGGCGAAAAGATTTAATAATGTTTCATCGTATTGACAATAAAGGCTCTGGATGGATGGTCTCGGCAAGTAGTTTGAGAACATTGAAAAAGTTTTTACAGGAAAACTTCGCCCATCTTCATACAGGTAAACGACCTACAGGCGCTTGTTCACACTTATTGCTCTCTCTCTCTCTCTCTCTCTCTCTCTCTCTCTCTCTCTCGCTTGTATCCCTCTGCCGTTGGTCCACTTTTCAAAGCTTTCTGCAGCTCATTATTTCTTGGAATTTTTTTGTCTGCCTGACTGTCTATCTTCTTGTCTTCCCGTCTGACTTTCTGTCTGTCTTTCTCTGTCTCCTCTCGTCTGACTTTCTATCTTTCTTTCTATCTGTCTGCCTGTCCCTCATTGGCTGTATTCGCTTTTGATTGAAAATCTTTTCATTTTACCGTTGACGTCACTGGGTTTCACATTATTCAAATCATTCATACATTCATATAAACTGTATACTATATACTGTATATATATATATATATATATATATATATATATATATATATATATATATATGTATATATATGTATATATGTATACATATATACATACACATATATATATATATATATATATATATATATATATATTATATATATATATATATACATACATATATATATATATATATATATATATATATATATATACATATTCATAAGCATGGATATATACTTATATACATTATATATATGCATACATACATATACATATATATGTACATATATATATATATATATATATATATATCCCTAACACTCGTAATTTTAATCAATGCAAGTATCAACCACCATGCCAGCAGAGACTACCACTCTTGATAACTCGATTAATGTTCCCGATGGCATGATTTCTGACAAGATGCATAGGTTTGAATCTTTGCCCAACCGGAGGCATTTTCTAGTGGATATACATTCCCAAAGGTAGAAATATATATCAAATGCCATTGTGGTTGATATTTACGTATATATATATATATATATATATATATATATATATATATATATATATATATATATGTATATATATATATATATATATATATATATATATATATATATATATATATGTATCTATTTATATGAGTGTTTGTGTGTGTATATTCCAGTGTCTTAGTTGTTATGATCCTATTCCTTTGTTGGCGAGCATATAAAATTTTGAGTCCCTGTGGAAATTGCACTATCAAGGTGCGCATAGCTATATCTTTTTATGCCCAATTGATCTAGGAAATGAATAATGTATTCTGTGAAGTACTTATCCGGCTGTTGAGGGTCCCAGCAAAGGTGATCGGTATGAAGTTATAAATCTTATCCCAAAAGGATTCCTAATAAAACATGAAAACTAACATTTCCTGAGTCGACGAAAGTTATGACGAATCTCTCCTATATAATAAAGAGAAAGTGTCCTGCTCCATATGTACACACACACAAACACACACACACACACACACATATATATATATATATATATATATATATATATATATATTATATATATATATATATATATATATACATATATGTATATATATATGTGTGTGTATATATACATATACATATATATATATATATATATATATATATATATATATATATATATATATATATATATATACATATATATGAATACTATGTACACACACACACACACACACACATATATATATATATATATATATATATATATATATATATATATATATATATATATCAAGCAGGATGGAAGAATTGGAAAAAAGTGCATGGAGTACTATGCGACAGGAGAATAGGGGTTAAGTTGAGAGGTAAATTACACAGGACATTTGTGAGACCGGCAATGATGTATGGAGCAGAGACGTGGGCAATAAAGAAGACAGAAGAGAAGAAGATAGATGTGGAAGAGATGAGAATTTTGAGATGGATGTATGGGGTGACAAGAAGAGATAAGATACGGAATGAGGTAATTAGGGGTATCACAGGAGTTAGAAAACTATCAGATAAGATCCAAGAAAGTAGACTGAGGTGGTACGGTCATGTCATGAGAAGAGATGAACAGTATATTGGGAGGAGAGTAATGTAAATGGAGGTACAGGGAACGAGAAGGAGAGGGAGACCAAAGCGAAGGTGGGTGGACTGTATCAAGGATAACCTTCGACCAAAGGGATTAACCCGTGATGAAGTGTGGGACAGAGGTAGATGGAGAAAGCTGACCAGAAACATCGACCCCACATAGAAGTGGGAAAAGATGTAGACAAAGAAGAAGATACATATATATACATATATACAATATATATATATATATATATATATATATATATATATATATATATATATATATATATATATATATATATATATATATATATATATATATATATAAATATGTATGTATGTATGTGTGTAAGTATATATCTCCGGTTACATTTAGTAGGATTGCCAGACATAAAACTACTTGGTCTCTCTACGCCCTTTTGGTAGGGGTTGAGGAGTAGTCATACTTTGATGAGACAGGGTGCCTGCGTGTGCTTACCTAATTAAATATTAACCGTTATTTTTGCCAAGCTGCGTACACTAGTGTGTGTATGTATAATTGATATCTATCTATCTATATATATACATATATACTGTATATATATACATATATATATATATATATATATATATATATATATATATATATTGTATATATATATATATATATATATATATATATATATATATATATATATATATATATATATATATATATATACTGTATATGCAATGATGGCTGAAAGGATAAGTACCTTTCGTCTCTGTACCAGACCCAAAAGCTATTGGTTAGATATCTCCAAGGTAAGGTGAATTTCACAGAGGTACGTATTTGTGGCTTAATATCAACAAATATGAAAAGTCACGTATAAAAATAATGACAAATCTATCCTATATATGTATATATATATATATATATATATATATATATATATACATATATATATATATATATATATATATATATATATATATATATATATATATATATATATATATATATATGCGTGTGTGTATGTGTGTGCACGCGCGTGTTTGTTATGTGTACCTCAGTATATGTTTACAGGTGCTATGGATATGGGAGATATTACGCAGGAACAAAAGACACGATTTTCAAAGGTTCTCAACAGCAATATTTAATAAGATGTGTCGCTATATGATGTATTTTTCTCGTAAGCTACTTAAGTGAAGATCCAACATATTTCGAAAAAAAATGAATATCATACTTGAACATTTTTCATTTCATTACTTCGAGCCAGAATAGAAAAGAAAAAGGAATGTGGTGTTGAGGGACTTGAAAGAGAAATATTTTAAAAGGAAACGTATCTGGTATATTCAATATAAAGAATAAATTATTACGATCTAAACAGGATTATTGTATGAAAACAAAATGTGCAATAGTTTTGTAATCAAAACAGGTCTTTCGTAGTGATAGTGAACAATCTTAACCAATGCCAATATAATATAAATTCATGCATAAGTATAGGCACTGTAGCTAAAATTGTAAAAATTAATTGTATTGAGGATATGTTTTATGAATTTTCAAATTTTATTTATAAATACACATAGGTAAAGGTAAAGGTAAAAATGTCCGGTTTCAGTTATAGTTTCATCAAAATAGATGGTCACCAGAACGTCAGCTGGGCTAGCCCAACTCTTTACTGCGGTGCCCAACCACAGCAATGGTCTTCCCAAGGTCCCCATTAAAGGACCTTGGGTCTTCCCAGCAAACAGCTTAAACTCACGGCCCCGGATCGATCTGGTGCTATGCGAATGCTAGGCGAATACATTGCCACTCTACTATCCAATTCAATTTAATCGGTGAATATCATGGTTGTGGTAGTTAAATGGATAACGTCCTTAACTCACGAAACGAGAGTCGAAAGTTCGAACACTGCTCGCAGCTCAAGGGAGTTTTCACTATAACCTAAACGTCCCTGTGTGATATAGGTCTGTCAAAATTTGGGTATATGTGCAACCTTTTTCTGGTTTTTCCTGGTCTTAACTTGGTTGGAGATGGAGTTTGACCGCGGATACACACACAAACACACACACACACACACACACACACACATATATATATATATATATATATATATATATATATATATATATATATATATATATAGAGAGAGAGAGAGAGAGAGAGAGAGAGAGAGAGAGAGAGAGAGAGAGAGAGAGAGAGAGAGAGAGAGATTTTGCTGGAAATACAATAAAGACATTTCGCTGTAACATGAAGAGTTCGTAATCGAAAGTGAAACGAGTATCGAAAGAATGTCTTAACAGCGGCAGCGTGTCTGCTAAAGTTATGAGAAGGAAATGTGTACAAGGAGAAGTGGAAGAAGAGAAGGATAAATGTTTTAATGTAAAAATATTATTGCTTTTTTCTTTTGTCTTTAGGGCATGATATGGTGTGGACCAAAGAGGAAAGAATGTTGATAAGTGAGATTATACGCTGCCATTACATGAAAAGAGATGAGATGAACGCTGCGTTTGTTCAGGAAGAAATTTCAGGTGAGAACTTACAAGCTTAGTTCATTCCGGTGATACAAACCAGTAGGAGCTGTGAACGATAGGGAAATGAAACTGCATGAAATATCGGCTAAGGAATAGTCTATTAGATACCGTGTTATTCTAATGATATGAAGAATTTCCTAAAACTCCTGTATAATTTCTACAAAGGCATTGAAAAAAATTTCCATTTGGAAAAGGAAGCAAATGGAGATATATTGAAATATTCTCTATTTTTCCCGATGATGAGACAAAGATTACATCGTTAAGGACATTTCGTCATATTCCAGTGTTTGATATGAATGAGAGCCATTTTTTGGTTCAAGGAATAGATTTTTTATATCTTAACAGTTAATTTTTTTTCCTCTCTCTCTCCACTGTAGCAACCACAGCTGTGATGACAAATTATTCTCTGTCAGATTCGGTTCTGCTGTGGTTGTCGGTGACAGATATGTCCTTAATTCTAGCCTTGCCAGTCCGGACATGTTTTTTTTTTTTTTTTTACTTTTGTTATCATTTTTTACGCTAATGACCCTCAACCACCCATCTATCCTACGCAACCCTGTGAAAATAGATGTTTTTGGTTTTCTCTTTTTTCCAACTTCCATATGAATGTTGTTCTTGTTTTTCTATCAGCTTCTTTTTGGGAGACACCAGCAAGCATTTGTAAAACATGTCATATTAACTGTATTGATTTTGGTCTGGTTTTGGCATTTTCAAGACCCCATCCTCATTAAAGGACGTTCCTCCATTGAATAGGTCCCTATTTTCTTAAGAGAAAATTTTAACGTCCAGTGTCTCATCAATTAGTCCTAACATAACTCGAATATTTTTCAGTGCAGATTTTTTTTTTTACTACACACCTCATCTGAAACTCTAGGTGTGATTTCCAATTGCAAATTTACTTTTGAGAAGCATATTCGGGCTGCCTTTTCTTCATTTGCTAAAAAGCTTGTATATTTGGGAAGTCCTTTAAGCTTTTTGGAAATCTGTCAACGCTGATGAAATGTTTTATTCTATTTGATCTGGCATGTTTTGAATATTGTTATTCTGTGTGGTATCCAACAACCGAGTCCCATCTCAACTTGAACAAAGTTTATGATTTATTAAAGCTCTTAACTCTGATCTGGATATCAATGTCTGGAACTCTTTGATCACATTATTTCAAGATTTTTCAGAATTCCGACCATCTTTTATATTCAGATCTTCCCAGACTATACCATTCACTACGTAGTACAAGGTGTGCGGCAAATTCTAAATCTTAGTTATTTTTGCATAAGACTCAATACTTGATATTTTCGATGTTTCATTCCGGCTATGACCAAATTTTGGGATGATTTTGCCAAACAAAGAATCGACTTAGTAGAACCCTAAAAGTTTAAACTTGGCGTGAATTCCTTTCTTTATTTCTCTTTATTTCATGTACGATATTATCTGTTTAGGATTTTTATTTGTCTTTAAGGAATTATTTATTTCATTTCTCCCTTACAGTTTATTCTTTATTTTTCCATTTTTCCCGCACTGGGCAACTTTCCCTGTTGGGGCCCTCAGGGTTGCAGCATTTTGCTTTTTCAATTACGATTGCTTCTAACCTAACTATGACAATAAAGGGAATAATATATCAAATAATATATAGCAGATATATCAAAGTCTAAACTTAGAACGGCTGGATATCTACCTTGCAATACTGTAAGAACTTATATACTTTTGATATTTATTATATACGTGGAATTTTCCAGTTTTGTCATTTGTTATTTCTTTCTGTTTTTTTACTTTTATATATAATAGGAGTTGAAATAAAACGGAAGTGTTTGACACTGCTACCAACGTATGGCTAACCATTGGTATAAATACTTTAATTGTGGTGAAATCTTAAGAAACCAAGAGGCAAGATATTTATTTCAACTTAAAATATCAAATTTTCCATCTTTTATCCTTTCAAAACTTGAGGAAAAATAAACGAGGAAAAAGGCTCCCCTTCGTCATCTAAGACAAATCCGGTGGCTGAACTATAGCTGAAATTGACTTGCCTTTATTGGTGCAATTTGTTTACAAATAATGTTCTTGATATTGCCATCCCTTACAAAAATGGCATAGCTTATCCATTAAGTCAACGGTCTTTTGGTTTGTTTGGGATCGCTTTAACCATAATATATCAGGGAAAAAAAAACAGTGACATTTCCTTCACATCAAATCCTTTGAGATATTACCTTTCGGATCTTATGAACATTATCCTATTTTTGCTTCTTACTTGTGGTAGCTTGTTGGAAACGTCCATGCATGGCGATCTGCTGGACGGTGGTTTGAGACCCGCTCAAGCTTGATAGTTTCTTGTAATGTCTGTAACATCACCATCCTTGTGAGCTAAGGACAGGAGGTTTGGGGGAGCTTGTAGGTTTACCTGTTGAGTCATTAGCCGCCATTGCCCGGCCTTCCCTGGTCCTAGCTTGGATGGAGAGGGCAATTAGGCGCTGATCATATGTATATATGATCATTCTCTAAGGCATTTTCCTTCTAGAGCATTGTCATTGCCCATTGCCTCTGCCATTCATGAGTGACCTTTAAAACCTTTAAACCCCTCCATCAGATCAACAAAAATCTTGAAATATTTTCTCAATTTACCTACTTTTCATGCAATAGAAGAAGAAGCAGGCTGGAAATATTTCTCGAAAGTGAATTTGCAACCAAGAACCATATCTAAATTTCTAAAACGACGTCAATGAAAAGCTCCAGGTGGGGAGGATCCAAGAACAAACACTTGCTACTAAGCATGTTCAAAGTGTTCTACGAGGTAACTTCGTCCCTAATTTATTTGCACCATGTGGTAGTTTTAGCTAGATCTCTGTTAACAGATTAAACTACCTCAAGTCGATCTAAAGAGAGTATATGCATAAGTAGCATTGATATTTTTATTTACAAACCACATATCTCGTGTATGAAATATGAAGAAAAAAAGGGCGAAGAAAAGTACTCTCAGTAATGCCAGATATTATAGTCCAGTAGATAACATGTTGACCATCAACAAGACAACAATTATTCTTTAAATTCTTTATAATGAAATCGATAATAATAATAATAATGATAATAATGATAATGATAATAATAAGAAGAAGAAGAAGAAGAAGAAGAAGAAGACGAAGAAACGACATGATACAGTAGCTACAGCTCTCCATTGGAGTCTCTGTAGAGTATATAAAGTACAGTACAGCAACAAATGGTACGAACATCAACCTTAAGCTGTGGTAGAAAATGATCGACAGACAAGGCGACAAGAACACGAAAAAAGTATCACTCAGATGTTGCAGTACCGTTGGAATGAAGAGTGGAAGATAAGGGGAGAGAAAAAAATAGGAAAGTACCAAGACCTACGAATTGAATTGCGACGGCTATAGGAGCTCTGGGGACCATACCTAAGTAATTGAAAATGAATCTTGAGAAGGTAGGAGCCGATATAGCCCCAGGACTTGTGCAAAAGAGCGAGTTACTTGAAACAGCACATATAGTGAAGGAAGTGATGGATTCCCAAGGAAGGTATAAACTATAAACCAGCAGTCTCTGTAGACTGTGATTGACAAAAAAAAAAAAAATAGATAAATAATAATAATAATCAAACAAAACCCATCACTTTACGTTTGAAAATAAGAACTTCGTGTTCAACACGGCTATCTCCATCATGGCCGGAATCTATGAATTTCTCTATATCAATAATAATAGTAATAATAATAGTAATGATAATAATAATAATAATAATAATAATAATAATAATAATAATAATAATAATAATAATAATAATAATACACTGCAACAAAAATATTGGCTATATAATTACTAGATAATAGAATGAGTTCTCGAAGTTTAAGCTTCAAATAAGGTTAACGATACGGTGCCAGGAAGAGATTACCAACTCGCCCAACGAGATTGTGGTAAAATTTATAAGGAATAATTTGTCCTTATGATTTCATTTCTGGTAGATTCTACCGACATAAAGCTTCCAGTATCGTGAAAGTTTCAAAACCGATTCCAGAAGTCCCTCAAATTAGAACGTAAGATTTGAATAATCATGAGTTCGTACAACTTCCGCACTCATCCCGAGATACTGACGGTTCGAAAAGAAAGGGAAAGACGAATTATGCTGTCTATTAACTAAGACGTTATAAATCTCCTCACAAAGAGGTGTTCGGATGATCGCGCAAAAGCGTTATGCAGAAAGTTGGGCACAACGATTGCAGGCAATTATTCTACAGATAATTGGATATTCTGCTATTTGCCAAAAGTGCAGGAGAGCTATAATGACTCTTCAATGAACATCTGCGAAAAAGACACCAACTCAACCGACCATGGTACTTCTAAGATCATCTTTTTTCCATGATACTGTTTTTCTGTCTTTTTGTTGAAAAAATATATTTTGATTGACCTGATTTCTAGAATTTGGACCATATGGACCTAGGCAACGTGAAAGTAATAGAAGCACCCTAGTTGGAACTATGAAGACTGCGTTATAAGAAGTGAAACAATATGAAAGAAAGGAAGTGGGGACGAAGTTATAGCTGAAGGCTAAACCAAGGTCTATATATCTGGACCGTGGGCTAAACCATCGGTGCAGCTAAAGGTCGCAGGAAGTTTGTGAATCTTAAATTTTATTCTCTCTCTCTCTCTCTCTCTCTCTCTCTCTCTCTCTCTCTCTCTCTCTCTCTCTCTCTCTCTCTCTCTCTCGGATTTTCTAACATTTTCCTGTTTCAAGTACTGCGAAGAGTCTACCTCTTTACCTGCATATCTAAAAAGGCAAGTTTTCACTTCTTCCTTTCTGTATTGTAAAGCGTATTCTCTCTCTCTCTCTCTCTCTCTCTCTCTCTCTCTCTCTCTCTCTCTCTCTCTCTCTCTCTCTCTCTCTCTCTCTCTCTCTCTCTCTACAATGCTATACAATAGTGATATAAGAAACAACATTGTCAATAATAATTAATGAAACACTTGAGTCGGTATCAAAAGTAACAATAGGAGAAGTAAAGAAAACATTGAAAGGCATGAAAAGAGGCAAAGCAGCAGGATAATATGCCCTAACAGTTGATTTAATAATATATGGAAGAGATTTCATAATAGTAAAATTAGCTGGACTTTACACAAAATGTCTGCAAGAATGATCTATACCTACAGCTCAAAAAAAACTTTAGTATTTTATTAATTCACAAAAAAGAGAGCTACAAAAATCCTGAAAAATTACCACCTAGTTATTTTACTCTCAATAGTTTATTAGATATTTATAAAGATCATATTAGGCCGAATAGAAAGACAGCTAGACTTTAATCTACCAAGAGAGCAGACAGGCTTGAGAAGTGAGTATTCAACAACTGACCATATCCAAGTAAATAACCAGCCGAGGGAAAAATTACTATGTATGGCCTTTATAGACTAAGGGAAAGCTTTTGATTCTTTTAAAACTTCAGCATTAATAAAAACCCTTCAATGACAGGGAATAGATGAATCTTATGTTAGAACACTTGAAGAAATCTATACGGAAAGTACAGTCATCCTAAAATTACATATAGTGAGAAAATTCAGATTGAGAAAGGAGTTAGACAGGGAGACCCCATCTCTCCTAAATTATTTACAGAGTGCCTAGAAGAAGTTTTTAAAAATCTAGATTGGAAAAATGTAGGGATTAACATTAATGGAGAATACGTTAAAAATTTAAGATTTGCAGATGACATAGTTCTATTAAGTGAATCATGGAAGGAATTGCAAAAGATGAGATAAGATTTGAATAGAGAAAGCAGATATGTAGAACTGAAAATGAATATGAATAAAACTAATATAATGTTCAATGAAATTTCAGAGACAACGAATAAGGATTATTGTCTAATCTCTAGAGATTTTTAATAGATATAATTACTTAGGACAGACAGTAAGTGTTTGCCCAGGATATGAAGACCGAAATCAAATGAAGATTAAGCATAGGATAGAGAGCTTTTGGTAAACAAAATGAGATTATGAAAAAGTAAAATGCCACTATTTTCTAAAAAGAAAAGTATTTAATTAATTGGTGCTACCAATATTAACTTATGCATCAGAAACTTCGAACCTTATTAAAGCCTTAGAACATAAAATAGTTACACCTCAAAGAGCTATGGAAAGAATAATGGTGGGATTAACACTAAGAGGATATTCTAGCAACATGCAAGAAAAAGGAATGAAGGTGGGCAGAACATATAATGAGAATGACAGATTATATGGACATTAAGAAAAACAGAATAGGTCCTTAAAGATTACAAAAGACGCAGAGGAAGGAGGGGAAGAGGATAGATTAACGAAGTATGGAAATTTTCTGGTATAAACTAGCATAGAATGACCATAAACAGACGTGTGTGGAAGGACGTTTGAGGCTAATAATCGATGATGATGATATTATATATGTTTAGATATACTGTGTATATACATGTATATATATATATATATATATATATATATATATATATATATATATATATATATATATATATATATATATATATATACTGTATATAAATATATATATATATATATATATATATATATATATACACTGTATATAAGTATATATATATATATATATATATATATATATATATATATATATGTATATATATATATATATATATATATATATATATATATATATATATATATATATACTTGTGTTCCTACAATTATGCTGATTTGAATGATTTTAATGTTTTTGAAAATTGTAATATAAGAGTTCTGACAAACGTAAATATTGCGGATTCCTATGAAGAATTAGAAAGAGCCATTTTAGTCATAGTGATTGTACAATAATCTAACAAGAAGAAACAAAATCGTTCACAGTCGTCGAAAGGTCATCGTTTAGGTAATCATCGTCTCGAATAACGAACACAAGAATCGTTTGAATCAAACACTGGTATTTGTTACTGTCCAATAAAGGTGAGAGATGCTATGAGGTCTGTACATTTGCTTTTCTCACAATACCAATGACAAAAACATGAAGTAATACATTCATCGGAAACAAATTTAACTTTCGCAACATTATTTCTTATTGAAAATCCGTATTAGTTTTTCTTGTTGAAATGGAAGCAATTAATAGTGAAGCAGAAAGATTTTGATTAATGAATAAACATTCAGAATAAAGATAGGATTTACTACTCCTGGATGTTGAAGACTAATCGCCCCAATTCCTAGAAAGTGCAATGATACAAATCCTGCAAGGTGACATATAAGAAACCGGTTTTTTTCATTTTTTTTCTTCTTTTCTTTCTTTTTGTAGAGATTGGTGGTTCTATAGTTTTTTCTAGTGATTTCTTTGTGTCAAAAAGCAATTCTTCCTAGAAATCCTTTTCTCGTTAAAACTTTTACCTATTCATCACTCCATATCTTAAGGCAATGTCCCTTTTTTTATAAAGTGCTTCTGTTTGATAAAATGAACAGGAAAAAAAAAAGATTCTATGGCGTACTGGTGGTTTGCATCTTCAGTAATCCTATTGAAAACGAACAAAGACGAAACATGTCGAAAGGTGTTTAAGTGGCTGTAATACCACTCAAGCGCTTTACCTCTACAAGTGGGTCAAAATTATCTCGATGGAAAAGGCTTACTTAGATACGGAAAGAGGTTTAGAACCCTTAACTTAGAAATATTTTTGTTAAAAGTATCTCGAAATAAGATATGGAATCTAGTTTTCTTGAAACTCTGAGGAAAAATGGTTTTAGTCTACAATATATTCTTTTTAAGTCCTTCCTAATGACTGAAAAAAAATACTAATATGGGTCTCAAAGAAGTATTCGGAAAGATTCCTGAGTTACTTTTTTGTATTTATTTGTAGAAGATCAAAATATGTAGCCTACTACATGGCTGCTCTCGGATGACTACTGT
Source organism: Palaemon carinicauda (assembly GCF_036898095.1). NCBI lineage: Eukaryota > Metazoa > Arthropoda > Malacostraca > Decapoda > Palaemonidae > Palaemon > Palaemon carinicauda. The sequence goes on along the minus strand of NC_090726.1, from coordinate 140,365,346 downwards.
CGTATGTCGTATCGTAAACAAATGCTTCTTTGAGACCCATCATATGTTTTTTTTTTTTTTTTTTTTTTTTTTTTTTTTTTTTTTTTTTTTTTAATAGCCATTATACTCGAAACTAGTTTCCTTACGCGAAAAAAATATAGAGCTAAGATCAAATAAGGATAGGTTTATGAAGGGGTTGAACTTAAGAAAAAAAAACTGGCATTTCACCGTCAGAAATTTTACAGTTTTTTTTTTTTTTTACAGTAATAACGACTAGTACAGTCAAAATCTAGAATAAGAAAGTCATTCTTTCATATCTTGATAAATACTTTTGTAGGGGCATAATTGTTTCAAATAATGAGCTATTTCTGAGAATGCAACACTTGCCAGATTTCTTGAGTAGTGGTTACTCATATTTAATTTCAAAAGAAATATTTTCTTAACTATCAGAGGCTAGACCATCAAGCTCCCGCAGATGTAAAATCAATTCTTTTTGTTCAGGAATACATCACCTATCCAAACTCTACAGGGCACAGCTACTCCCTCACGGTGATCTACAAAAATCACGAGAGCAGTTCATTCGAGGGCAAATTTATCATCAGAGTTTATCACCATATGGTAATATACAGTATAACGAAGATATGCTATCACAATTGTCACAGTGGATCTTCATTTGTTTCTCACCACTCTGTCATAAACCCCAATCTTCAACAGAAAGAAAATTTCAAATTACCCTTTGAGCGGTTAAATTCTTCCAATATATTTCTAAAAAATAAATCTACACCTCTCCTGTATTAAGTACTTCTAAGAGTAACCCCAAGAATAGGATACTCAGGTTAGCTTGACACAGAAATCGGCGGGAAAATAAGTTGGCTACCGTAAATTTTTTTTTCGCTATGTTATATTCTAGTTCAAACTAGAAAAGTACTCTGAGTGTGCAGACCTCCACCACGTCAGACTATTTCGTGAAACCGGCTTGCCTTTCCTAGAATCAGTTTAGATCGTAGGCGTATTTGAAGTCTGTGTGACAACCATGTGCGAACTTGGGGTTAATTCAGTCGACCTTTTGCTCAACCTTGACCTTGACCTTTGACTTAGGACTTTGAAAATCAAATCACTTTCACGTCTCAACATAAAAATTAGTCCCTGAAAGTCTCGCTACTCTATGAGTAAAACTATGGCCAGGAAGTTGTTCACAAACAAATAAATAGACAAACCGGGCCGAAAACACAACCTCCTCCCAGCTTCGTTGGAGCAGGTAATTATAAATCACCAATTAAATGATCAGGTACATTCTCGAAATAGGAACTGAAATTTGACCTCAATAGCAATTCATAATGTTCTCTCCACGAGTATCTCAAAACCTATGCTGATACCGTGGTGTTTGCAAACCACCACAAGGCTGAACAACCCTTCCTTCGTACAATAAAGTCCCTTCTCCACAAACATTAGATTCCTTTCTCTAACAAAATTTAGCTAAGCACTTTTTGTCAATCACAAAGTAAATACTTTTGTGAATTGATTAACAAACGGTATAATAAAGGTTCGTTGGGAATCAGCTTAAGCCTAGAACATTTGCAACCCTGTTGGGTAATCGATAACAAATGCGCCGCCTTTCCCCAGAAATAAACATTTCTATCTTTCTCAAAATTTAATCACGTCCACGCAATCAAAATTCACACTTTTTAGTAAACATAGTTGAATATGGGGACAAGAAACATAAGCCTAACTACCCATTTATTGTGTATTACCTTATGGCATTCTGGAAAATATTATAGATAAATTTACAATAAATTTTGTATGTCCAGAGTCGCATCTATTTGTGCTCACCTTAATCAAATCTTACAGTTAGAACATCATTCAAACACCTTATCAGCTTGATACTTCAATACTATCAATAATATAAACCCAATACAGTAAACTCCCGTTACTGGTAGCCTTCATACATTCAATTGCCATTTAATCAATTAAAGCAGTAATTAATTATCACTGATTAATCCCATTTACAACAGGCCCTAAGATACGTGAAAATGATATCAAGTGCCACACGATTTGACTGTTTTCAATATTTTTTTCATGATGAATTTTGGTGTACTTCATGTAACAACATGAAGTACACCAAAATTCATCCTGAAAAAAAAAATAAAACTTCAGTTTGATTATTGCAACTTTGAAATCCTTGAAGTTGTTCAATAAGAAAATTAACTTATAATAAAGCACAACCATCAGTAAAATAACCCTGTATATTATCAAAAGTGCTTTCTTTAAAGGCATATTTGTTTCTGTAATAGGACAAATTTCTGAGTCTTACACTTCAAAATATTATTGTGCATCAATGGATTATAAAACTAAATTTTATCAGATAGTATAATTTTTCTAAGAACTCATTTCAAAAAAACGATCCTAAATAGATCACGTACCAGAAAAAAATGGTATCCATTAATAAACTATCTTTCTTGTCATTAAATCCCACCTCACTTTTATCTAACAAACTTTAGCCAGGATGTAGTAGCTAGAGGCAAATTCAGTTCAATGCACCATTAAGAAATTTTCCAGATCCCATAGATAAACCTGCCAATACAATATGATAGTAAATGCCTAGCTTCTCTTTCTTTAATCTCCAGTGACGAAGAACTGGTCATTTGACCAGTTATTCGAGAAATTATAGAAGGATCCCCATCCATGCCTGATAGATGGTAGAAGTTGGGAGTTGGTACTTCTAAAAATTAAGAACTTGATTCAAAGTGATGCATTACCTTAACTTGATAGATATACACCCTGAGATAATAAAAACAAGTTAAGGATCCTCTCCTTAAATTCAACATCTGTTTCTCGTATAATCAAGTCTCTTCAGTGGCTAAATATTAATTTTCTCGTCTACAGAAAAAGGGAGAAATTTAATGCATCACAGAACCTGGAAGATTGAGCAAAGTTATAAGACATATAAGCGAGGTATATTTTCATTAACAGCTTTTTTTTTCATAATTGATGGTACTTAATAGTTTTATAGTGAAATTGAAAACACAGAACCTGCATTAATAACACCGCTTGATATATGATTGTATACTAACAGTGATATCGCACTCACCAAGAGAGATTAGGCCACCAAACGTTTAACTGGGCTCCACAAGCCACTAAAAAAGTTGGAAGACCCTAGCCTACATAGCTGAGAACTATGAAGAGTGAAGTAGGAGGTGAGGAATCGAGAAGTATTGAATTAAAAGCTCAAGACAGAGACGACTGGCGAAATCTAACCGAGGCCCTTTGCGTCAATAAGCGTAGGAGGAGATGATGGCGAGTATGAACTAACCACGTAATATTACCACTTGTATTACGCCAATTAAAATTACAAACTTTACCCACAGGACTCTACGAACACATCAAACATACCCAAAGATATAACACCAGACTCGAGCTATACACTCGGCTATCGCTGCCAATTAACGAAAAGCCATAGTTCTCGCTTGGTCCTTGATTCGATTTGATAAGATTGCCCCACACGTGGGATGGATACGGGCTTTTGCGCAGGCAGACCGTATAGAAGAGAAGTGGTAATCATTTGTATAGGGCGGGGGGGGGGGGGGTTTGATAAACCATGCTGGATCGGCAAGGGAACACGGAAGATGGACGGGATGATGAGATAAATGTGCACCATAAGTACTCGAGAGAGGACGGCCGGGAAGGAGCCCGGAGCTGAAGTCTAGGGGCGCTGGTTATCACACTTCACTACTGCTAAAACCGAACCCCTTTCGGTCCTGGATACATTTTTCTACAGTATTCTTGTAGGAGCTCCTCACAATGCAAAGTTCAGAGAGGGAGTATGGTCTTGGTCCTAAATATATTTAGTTGCCTTATGATCCAAGGACTTAATACTTGATATATGCACAAGCTCCCTTGTGAGTCTGACATCCATTGATTCTTGGGTCGTTTGTCAAAACAGTTTCTTTTGTCAGGAGGGAAAAAATAAAACGCTAATTTTTTTCAAATATAATTTTCAACCATAATTTTTTCATTAGATTATGTTTTATTTCTTATAGATAGATTTCGTAAATTATGGATTACCTTTAGAGGTACTGATTTTGTAATGGAAAATTTAAATGTTATGTAATAATAATAATTATAATAAAGCACAGAATTTTAACAGAAATTTAATTTGTAAGTTTTTAACCCAAATGACATGTTTGTTGAAGATATCTTGATTCAACTTAATGTTATCAACTTATGTATGCTTCGATGAAAACTGAAATTACTAGTTTGAATGAGAGCAGTATAATTTATTACTGATTCCTATAGGTACTTTTAAGGGAGAGAAGAAGAGGGGGTGGGGTACGTTGGAATTCTGAACAGATTTTGCCGGATCATGAGTCTTTTGTGTTATTGATATGCATTATTTTTATATATTTACATGACAAGAATATTACACTATAGTTTAAAATCAGAACTTGATAGTAGAGAGGAAACTACAGTATTTGATACATTTGCACGTAGAAAGAATTGAAAATCAATTGAAAATTAAGCTGTATAATTTCAAATACAGGTTTAATAATTACCAACAGTACTATTTTTATTCATTCATATTTGATATATATACATATTCGATAACGATATATTTTACTAATTAAAGAACTGGTACATTACTATAGTGTAATTTAATTTGTTCCCTGCCCCAAACCAAAACAAAATGAAAATCAATATCTTTGCCCAACCTAGAGTCCTCCACTGGCCTTTAGTATAATATTTAAAGAATAAAAAGCAATTGGATATCCATTCTGTGATTTTTTTCTAGGCCATAATGCATTTATTCACTTATTTTTTAAGGTCTTGGCAAAGTGAATTAGATGAAATTTTCAACATTCAGAAATTGGTTCTCTACTTTGAAATTGTCGAGGCTATTCAAATAGACTGTGAAAAAAGTAAAAGAATAATAGTAAAAGATAACAGGAACATAAAAATTTCATCAAGCTCAGAAAGAATAACATTAATAATATGTACATCTCATTGTAGCATCAATTGACAACAGCGCTGTTTTTGATACTTTATACGAACTAACGAAAAGTGTTTGTCAATCACTGTCCAAGCATATTTTATGGCACTTGTACGATTTGTTTGACAGCCTCATTAAATATTAGCATTTTCTACACACATCTGTGTTCCTTTTGTAATGGGGTGTGGCTGCAATATTTGTTAGAGCCTCCGTCTAACCAGAAAGGCCAGGCAAAACAAAAAAGAAAGAACCAGGTGTCGTAAAAGCCTATCACAAATTTCCAGGGACTTTCTTATTTGATGATTGTAGCATCTGCAGGTTCAAAATTATGTTGTCTTTGAATGTTCTGAATTGTGAATTTAAACTTCCACATTATTGAGTTCTCTGTTGTGTTAATCTAGAATTATTATGATGGGTAATCAAGGAAATACTAATGATAACAACGATTAGTATAATAACAAATGTATGCTTTAAGAAGACTGTTGGTTAAATGTCATTATTTCTAAACCTAGTTTACTATTTTTATTGATTTAGAATTAGAGTCTCGGCAGGCTTGTTCCTAATTCTTTAAACCAAAATAACATCAAACTAAATCATAGAACAATTAGGTTATTGTCAGCGTAAAATGCCTTTAGCCCAGAACACTGATTATAGGCTACTTATAATTCTCTCTCTCTCTCTCTCTCTCTCTCTCTCTCTCTCTCTCTCTCTCTCTCTCTCTCTCTCTCATGATTGAAGATGGATGTTAACCTTTCTATGTTACTTTCCATAAATACATTCATAAAGCATTAGGGTAAAAACTATTACAAATAGTACGAGAAGTTGCAGTCAGCACTAATGGCCTTTTATTCCATGACGGGATTAAAAGATTAGTCAAATTAACTGTCGAATGTTAAATAAATGCAATTGAGGTTGACGGTAAATTCGTAGATGAATGTGAAAAATTGGTGGAAAAATCTATTTAAGAATTGCATAATGTGAGCACCAAGTTTACAATCGCTGACACAGTAGACCTAATTATAAAGTCTGGATAACTATTTAGTTATAAGCAAAGATTCGGAATAAGGAAACAAGAAGTAATTCAGAAGGTAAAACTGAATTGCAAGACTTATTATTAAACCCAATGAGAGGTAAAGAAGATGGGTAAACAATTACCGAATGTTTCACATTAAAGGGAAAAAGAAATTGGAAAGAGAGAGAGAGAGAGAGAGAGAGAGAGAGAGAGAGAGAGAGAGAGAGAGAGAGAGAGGGTGGAGATATTAAAATAAAAACCAGACATATAGACTGAGAGAAAGATGAAACTCGAGGATGGAAGGCTCGCACGGAATACTGGAACCTCACCAAAGTTTATTGGTCGTAACAGGGAAGAGTAGACGCTCTTGTCAACGCTTCATTACGTGCTCTCACACGTCGTCTCTCGGTGTCATTTCAGCAGTGGATACTCTCTCGTCCTGTTTTATTTATGAGTCTGCAAATTATTCCTTTGACCTTCAAATTGTTTCCATGGATCAAATTTTCATATTCTCTTTGCGCAGCGGGCAGTTCCTGTTCACAGCTTGGGATGAAGTGTATGCGATGGTGCAAGATGTACTTTTTATATCTTTGTATAACCTATGTATACATATACACAGAAAAGTTAGAGATCAATGACAGTGAGAGTAGAAGTAGTCAACAAATACTAATGAATCTTATGTGTGTGTGTGTGTGTGTGTGTGTGAAATGGATGAATGTGCGGAAGTTTTCTGTACCACGATTCATCCATCATTAAACAGTTAAAGTATGAATATGGCAGTTTCTGTTGTCCTGTTGATATCTCTACGTTTGGGTCAACGGCTCTTAAATGATTAAACATATATATATACATATATATATATATATATATATATATATATATATATATATATATATATATATATATATGAATATATATATGTATATTTATGTGTGCGTATATATATATATATATATATATATATATATATATATATATATATATATATATATATATATGTATATATATATCTTTCCTGTCACGCTGAGCGGCATTACCAAACGTATGACCAATCGGTCTCAAACCCGTCCCTTGGATATGGAGATAGGGAGTAGTCCTACCATGGCGAGAGAGGGTTGTAATTAGGAAACGGGGAGCGGGTGAGAAACGGTGAATCTTTGTGTACATACCTATATTCCGATATAAAATCATACAAATGACAGCACTTAATACTGCTAGGACCATCAGATTACACACTTTTCCTTTTAGTGAAAGTGGCATTTTACGTTTCATAATATTATTTTGCTTACCAAAAGCTTTTCATCCTATGCTTATCCTTCTTTTTATTTCGGTATCATGGCCTGGGGAAACTCATTTACAATCTCTAGAGCAGTGTTTCTCAACCTTTTTTTACCAATGGCACACTTAGGATCTTATAATGATATCACGGCACACTTGGAAAATTTAAGAGAAAAAATTAAGAGAATATATACTTGTAAATATGAGATGGAACTACAGACTTAAGAAATAAAACACTTTTAAATATGAACTTACTTTATTTCAGTGTTTTTCTTAGAGTAAATTGTGAAGATGATTAGTGTGAAACTTGTGCCTGGTGTTTTTTGGCAACTTCCTCAATATTTGGTCGAATGTGTGATAAGCAGACCCTCATTTCTTCTTCAGTTGATCGTAGTCTCTCTCGCTTCTTAGTGTTGATGTTATTTAGGGTTGAGAAGCCAAGTTCACATAATTAAGATGTAGAAAATTGCAACAAAAGTGATAAAGCTTTTTTAGATAATGTGGGATATTCCTCTTGAACAGATATCCAAAATGAGTCAATAGGTACAGTAGAATGTTTTATTTTTAGATCTCTGTCACTAGAAATGGTGGCCAGTTCCTCTTCTTCACATAACTGTAATCCAATATTAGAGGGAATATTCATGAAAGGATTTCGAATCCAATCATACTTCTCTGTGCTCAGTGATGGAAAATAGTGGTCGATGTTTTCATCAAGCGCTGTCAGGTGAGAAACAACAATAGGGATCATTTCTTTAATGCAAGTGGTACGCATTGAAGGAAACATCAAAACTACCTGAGCTTGCTCTATTTTTCCAAATAATAATTTTCTCTTTTAGAGCAACTAACTTATCTGTTGAGGTCAGAATATTTTCATTTCTCCCTTGCATGCTACTGTTTGTGTTGTTTAATTGACTGAATATTTCTGTTAGGTATTCCAGTTTAGACATCCAAAGTTCACAACGAAGATGCTCACAGAATTTTCCCTGCTTTTCTTGGTCGAAAAATACGATTAATTCCTTGTGTAATTCATGAACACGAGTTAATACCTTACCTTTCGATAGCCATCGAACTTCGGTATGCATTAGTAATCTAACATGCTGGGAGTCCATTCCTTTGCATAGTTGTTCAAATAATCTTGACTTCAAAGGCCTACTTTTAATATAATTTACTATTTCAACTAGCTGGTGTAACACCAGTTTTAAATCTTCTTGTGATATTTTTGAAATAAGAACTTCTCTGTGTAAAAAGCAATGAGTACGAATAAGATCTGGGTTTTCTTTTTCTGCAAGAGATACAAATCCTTTAATACAGCCTGTCATACATGGGGCTCCATCAGTGCAAATGCCTACGCAAGATTTCCATGTTAAATTCATTTCTCTAAGGTAGTCAGTTATCACATCAAAAATATCTTGACCTCTAGTAGTAGTTGACATTCCTTTGCAACACAAAAACTGATTGATTATTTCACTGCCATCAATAAAACGTACAAATGCAAGCAAGTGACTAGTGTTGCTTATATCCGTGGACTCATCAACAGTTAATGCAAAAGTAGAATCCTGAAGTTTTTTCTGAACCTTTTTTTCAATATTTTCAGATAAATCTAAAATTCTTCTGTGCATTGTATCATTTGATAAGGGGATTTTGCTAATTTCTTTTTCAGCTTTCTCACCAAACATGGATTTAACAATCTTTTTGCAAGCGGGCAGTATAACTGACTCAGCAAGTGTGTGAGATTTAGATTTTAATGCTATTATTTCTGCGACTTCAATTGAAGCAAGCTGAGCCCTTTATGATGCGGTCATTGTTTTCTCAAATACATTGCACTGCTTCGATTGCTGATCTAAAAGCCTTTGAAAATATACAAGATCTTTATCCTGCAGAGATGAATGTTTAGAAGTGAGATGTCTCTTTAACTTACTTGGTACCATGGATTCATTTGGCATTTTATCGCCGCAAACTACACATAATGGATTTGGTTGAGCAGCATCTCCAGACCAAAAAAATCCGAACTTCCAGTAGCTCTCATTATAGGCTACTGTCTATTTAAATAATGGCGAATTTTTGCCTTTTTTAAATTGGAGTTTGTTGGGTTCAATGATTGTTCACTATCAGACTCACGGCTGCCACTAGCCTCCTTTCTTATAAGAAATTTATCCATTGTGAAGAAATGCACTAAAATCAATAAACATGGTACTCTTGTCCTGCAAATACACTGGTCAATGGGAATTATCATAAAACCCCAACAGACTGAATGAAACAAAAAGGCTAGTAATGTGATTGGTGAAGTGCACTACCATGACCACTCAAGTACTGTCTCAACCGACACTGACAACAAGACACCGAGAGTATGCAATGAGAGTGAGACTCAGACACGTATGATAAGCGTAGGCAAGGTGACCAGAGCTCTGCTTTTGAGCGGAACAAATCAGTTAACTGATTGTAGATATGCCCTACTTTTTTAATGTTACTAATATGTTCTGCTTTCTTATAAGTGTGCCCCAATATTTACTGAATTGTATATGTGCGTGTCTAGAGAGAGAGAGAGAGAGAGAGAGAGAGAGAGAGAGAGAGAGAGAGAGATGGTATGTAATGGTTGATAGACCATCCATCCTCACATGTAGGCCTACATTCATCCAACGTTGTTTATATGTGAAGCTTTTAATAGTACAGGAGTCTCAAATGATGTGCATTTCTTTTACAGAAATATACCTACCAAAGACTGAACAAAAGGCATGCACATGATTTTAAGTAAAATTTAAATAACTATTGGCAAAGATATGTAAATTGTATTCATAATTATATCAAAAGATATGTGTGCATGTGTGTGGGTGTGTTTATAATTCCATATATATATATATATATATATATATATATATATATATATATATATATATATATATATATATATATGTACATATTGTGTATGTATGTATGTATTTATGTATGTGCTTTATGCATACACACACATGTACGGTATATACAAGAGGGAAGTGTCCTTATTTTAGCTCACAAATCTGGTTACATTACGATGATTACGTATATGATACATATATCAATTATCAAACTTGGATGTGATTAAACTCCTAAAATCGATTGCAGATGATAGCAACAACGGGCAGCCTGAAGATCAAAATTCAATAACAACATAGCAATATACTCATTACAAGTAGACACAGTGCTACATTAAAATGCAACTATTTTGGTTGAAACAAAAGGAACTATACTGAAAATGGTTTGAAAGCATGAGGCAATACCACGTCATACATCCCAGACAGAACGACGCCCATCACAATACCGAATGCCATCTCCACTTATAATATTAAACTTTTATTAATTGTAGAATTATTATAAATATTATGACGAACTCAAATGGCTGAAAGTTACTTATGTAAACTGCAAAGTAGGCTATATTTTAAATAATTGTCAGTATCAATAAGCATTACTTTTCATTCACGTGAAACCAAAATCTATACCCATTTTTGGTATTTTCTGGTGTGCCATGACTATATTTCGTGGCACACTTCAAATAATCTCGTGGCACACCAGTGTGCCGTGGCACACTGGTTGAGAATCACTGTCTAGAGGTTCATACATAACCCTTATTTATTGTCAGTGTAGATCTAAAATTACCTTAATGGTATGTAAGATAACTGAATCAACCTTCCGTTTAAATGATCTATTTATAAATACGCGGTATTGAACGAGTTTTCCTCTCCTTACGAATATAATTTCCTTCGAAGATTCCATCAAGGAAAGTTTTTTCCCTCACATCGAAACAAACCTCAACTTCACTAACGCATTCAGAAGAACCTTTTGGAATTCTTCGTTGTTTCCCTTGTAGAGGTTCACACCATTTATCATGTTTCTTCACGAGGCAAAAAAAAAGGGTTATTTCAGTTAGACCATATATCAAAGTTTCTCAAAACTTATTGTTGAGAGGTTCTTATTGGCACTTTCTCCTCCTCGCTTCTTTGAGTCTTTCTTGAGGCTCGAGTCTCTCCTCAGCCAGTCAGGCAAGCAGCTTCTTAATCGAGTCATCTTATCATTATTATTTCTAATTCAATTGAAAATGAGATTCATTCCTATTTGGAAGAAAATATTAGTTTAAGGCTTCTCCTATTTTTTTGTTCGATTTTCTCATCCTTTATCATTGCCTCCGCAAACGACGTTGGATGGAGGTTATGTTTTTACCCCTGCTTGTGTGTTTGTAATTTGTGTGTTTGTGTTTGTTTGTTTGGGAACAGCTTCCTGGCTACAATTTTAATCGCAGAGTAATTAAACTGGCAGGAATTACCTGTTAAGTAAAAAGCTGGAAATTATTAAATTTTGGAAGGTTGAGGTCAAAGGCCAAGGTCACGGTCAAGCGAAATGTTCAATTCACGTAATCAGCCATATGTTTGGACATCGTTGTCACAGACTTCTAACTTGGTTCATATTTAAGTGTGGGAAAATCCACGCAAATTAATACATGTTAAGGTCAAAAGTCAAGGTCAAGGTCGTCCAAAAGGTTAAGAAATTAGCTGCCCCTCTAGTTTATCCTATTTTCCTTGCCTCTCAATTTCCTTCACTTTACTTGGAAATAGTTGACATTAAATCCTGTTATCATTTATCCTGTTTTCCTTGCCTTTCATTTTCTTTCTCTTTTCCTAGAAATAGTTGACGTTGAATCATAATGAGAGTCATATTTCAGATGCCTTTTTTGGTGGTGAGAAATTCAGCATAAATAGTTCAATATAAATAGAGATAAATCTTGCTGTAAGTAAGAGAACACCAAAAAATATTTCCGAGGAATAGCATTGGTGAGGATAAACATCTATAAAGAAGCTTACTGTCTTTATGGCGACATCGAAGGGAAAATACGGACGTGCTATGATTCCATAACAAAGAATTGCTGTACTTCCTGATTTTTTTTTCTTCTTAAAAAACTAACATGTACTTTTAGATTTCACTGGTGGACATGTAGCTTCTTTAAAAGCTTCCCTTACAGAATATACTTCCATTTTTTTGGCATAGTACCACTTTTATAGCGAAAAACGCCGTTGGAATATCGACCAAAAATCTGTTTTTTTTCTTCTTTAAAGAGTAGCGCCTCTCCCTCGACCCACTCACTACCTCGTCTATGGCGTCCTATCTAATGTCACCATCACTCCGTATTCTTTTTTTTTTTTATGGCCGAAGGTGCCTTGGTGCACTTTTAACATCCATGTTGAATATGTGCCAGTTCTCTCTCTCTCTCTCTCTCTCTCTCTCTCTCTCTCTCTCTCTCTCTCTCTCTCTCTCTCTCTCTCTCTCTCTCTCCATAGACATCTGCAAGCTGAATATAAAACACATGGAATATCATAGTTCTACCGAATGCGATGATGGAAGATGTCATATGAAAGTTTACAAGTCTTCATTTGTATGGTCGCTTTCTGATCAAAATATTTAAAGTGGCCAACGAATTTCACTGAAATTTTGGGTGTAGGAGAAACAAGAAACACCCAATAATGAAAATTTAGATTTCTTAAGGGTGAGTTATGGTTTGACCTCTCAGGGCATCCTTAAATGACTGGAATACTTTTGAACTTATTCAGCAACAACTGTTGCGATAAAGGAAACTGCTTCAGAAGAAGCACAGATGCATTCTCCTAAATCTGTTTACTGGCTAAAATAAATTACGCTTTTATATCTACGTAAATATGGATTCGCTCGTTGAAGAACATTAAACAGTGTACAAGTACTTTGTACTAATTCCTATACAACATATATCTATTTATGTTGTGGCGCTGTCATATTTTCAAAACCGTACAATCATTAAGCTAAAATATATAATGATTTTAGACTGAAGGTTTTAGACATGAAATATAGTGTAAAATCACTTACCATGAATAAGCGATTATAATATGCAGTATGCCAGTGCTTACGATATACAGTAAATTAATTCTCACAATATACAGTGAGTCAGCGCTTACAGTATATACTGTAGTATGTCAGTTCTTACAATCTGCAGTAAATCAGTGCTTACAACATACAGCGAGCCAGTGCTTGCAATATGCAGTCAGTGCCTCCATTATACATTAAGTCCGTGCTTCCAGTTGTTGGAAAATGGTTACCTTGCTAGCAGAGTCTAACTATTGTAAAGAAAATGTGTTATTTTTCATTGCCATTAAAGAAAATATGAAGCAGATTCTGAGCAACATCCTCGTTATTCTTATTTTCAAATATTAGGAATAAAGATAAAAATGTCCTCTCTCTCTCTCTCTCTCTCTCTCTCTCTCTCTCTCTCTCTCTCTCTCTCTCTCTCTCTCTCTCTCTCTCTCTCTCTCTCAGAATGAGACAATAAAAGACAGAACATTTACTCACAGCAAAATAAAAAAAAAGAAGAAAAATAATGAAAGCTAGGACATTATTTCAGGACTGGCAGACTGCATTAACTATCAAGTTATCAAGGCCATATATCAATGGGGTGAGGCGGTTACGTTCGTATTTATGAGGTAATGTCCCTCCAGAGAGTATGACATCACCTAGTAAAAACAATTGGGAATGTACTTAGGAAATAGTCTCATTGTGTGCCGTCTCACTCGCAGAAGAATGGCACCGCCTGGCACAGATTTTTTTCGTAAAAAGAAAACAGTGTTCTAAGGTCGTAGACTAGCGTCGATTTCTGTCTTTGTTCTTCTCTTATTTCTCTTTATTCTAATAGGAACTGAAGCATTTCCCCAAAAACGACTGAATCTCCCAAGGAAAGAGAAGACCTAACCATGCCCCAAGTTTACCAAGAAGTTCTTTCCTTTGACTTCTTTTAAAATCGTGGAATATTTTTGTGGCAATTCAAGATACGAAAACACGATAAAACAATTTTATGTATATAAAAAAAAAAAATCTCTTGAAGCTAAGAATGTGAAGGAAATCTATACATAGCCAAAAGAGACTTTTATTGGACATCACAAATGTTACCCATGAATCGGTCGTAATGTTAATTAATTGCTACGGAACTGAAAAACATAACATAGCTGTCCCCGTTTAAGTCTGTTTCTCCAATCTGTGCTACTAAAGACGATGTTTCACGATGAAACTATTGTCTTGGTTAGTAACAATGATCAAACACACTTCCGTGAACATGTATATGATATGCAAATTTCCTCGCCAATGGCAAGGGACAGAAGGTGCAATGAGAGAGAGAGAGAGAGAGAGAGAGAGAGAGAGAGAGAGAGAGAGAGAGAGAGAGAGAGAGAGAGAGAGAGAGAATTTCTTCTTTCATGACCGACTTGTTATTATCGAGACGTTTCTATGAAAGATCATCAATGATAAAGCCACGAAAATATATTTTGAGAATATATTATTTAGCTGATGCTCAATGCATATTTTACTATTCTGTCCTGTCTATTACTTTGACTGGAAGTTTATTCCTGCATAATGTGTAGAATCTACAAATCCATATGAAAAGAACAATACCAATTATTATTTTGATATTTTGATTCAATTGATTAGTGTAAACAAGAACGTTGACATGTCGCAAGGCTATCCCAAGATTAGTAATAAACTTATACAACTTTACGAAAAAGAGATTCTATTAAAATAAGAGGGAAAATCGTAACTTGAACACTAAGGACATCCGCGCCTTATGAGTCTGGCGGAGGTCGCCATTATGCACACTTGAGAGTATGATACGACGGGAGCTTTTATATTATAGGTTCCTGTGTTCTATCATGGCGCTATTACGCTCGCCAGCCATGTCGGATTTGTAAGGCATATCGGGACTGTAAATCCGTACATTTGGAAGGATACATGGCTCCATAAAAGGGCAATATCATAGACGTATAAAAGTAAAACAAAGCCACACCAGCAGCCGTGTCTGAAGTCATATTAATTTTTTGTAGCCAGTCTACGGTTGTCAACTTGGGGAGAAAGAAAAAGATAGCCTATTTGATGCATGATACAAAGAGATGCAGGATTGTATGTACATTACAGTCAAGATGAAAACAAAAATAAGACCGCAAATAATAATAATAATAATAATAATAATAATAATAATAATAATAATAATAATAATAATAATAATAATAATAATAATGGGTTTTTGGTTACGGTAAAAGGAAGGATTCTACCTTACATTAGAACTGTAGTTGAAAACTAATATCTTTCTGGGAACCATATGCTATTTCATTCATAATTAGACGTGAAGGCGAAGGGTGAAATAATTAATCTATTTCGATTTCATAATATTCAAGGTAAACTTCGTAGGTGACTGGTTGACTTCAAGATCTCAACACTAAGGAGTCCTTCCATTGCCTTCTAAAGAACATTATATCACCGTACGATTTCCTTTTACAGGCATTAACATGTATAGTAGGCTTAGTAGATATTCATAGCTTATTTCCATATTTTTCCAATTTCTCTCAGGTACTTAATGGGATTTTTTCTTGTGTTTTACGAGGATTTACTGACAATTTGCCGAGAACTTACTGTGAAGTTCTTCGTTTACCAGGAAATAGACTCCTCTCTCTCTCTCTCTCTCTCTCTCTCTCTCTCTCTCTCTCTCTCTCTCTCTCTCTCTCTCTCTCTCTCTCTCTCTCTCTCTCTCTCTATATTATATATATATATATATATATATATATATATATGCGTGTGTGTGAGTGTGCATGTATAAATGCATAAATGAATAAATACTGTGTATATACTGTGTGTGTATATATATATATATATATATATATATATGTGTGTGTGTGTGTGTGCGTGTCTGTGTGTATACACACACACAAACACACACACACACATATATATGTATATATATATACATATATATATATATATGCGTGTGTGTGTATTGATGTGTATAGTCTGAAAGCCATTAAATAAGCGGAGTCATTGGGGTCTGCAGCCCCGCATGTTGCACTGATTTTACCAAAAATAAAACAAGAGCTAAAAATAAGTATGGGTTTTTAAATTTCTTTAGGTATGGTAAAGTAAAGAAGAAATGGTTGATAACTGATTTACATGAAGAGAGAAAGCTGGGGGTTTAGCAATTGTTGAGGCAAAGGTGAAATGACACCATATGCTTGAATGAGAAGGACAAGAAGTGATTCTGTGTGTTGTTGCCAATTGGTGTAGAACTATGAGGAATGGACCTAGCTATTGTAGCGTCAGGAAAAACTCTGGGGATGGGTTACAGAAATCATTTTCATTTGGGGGTTTAAATTGTTAAGATTGGATGAGGCAAGAGAAAAGTTTTCATAGTGAGTGTATGTGGTTCAGGAATTTAAAAGAATGAGAAAGAAAGGAATCTTTTTTGTGTGATTTGATTTTTTTTTACCTGAAGGAGTTTGCAGATCATGGAAGGCTGGTTATGTTGAGTGACTTCTATGGAAAATAGATTCAACAAAGAAAGCGAAGACGTTGTTAGTGGGTATAGAGTTCTTGGATTGAATGAAAATCGAGAAAGTCTTGTGGAAAAGTGTTTTGAAAGGGCATCGATTGTTGTAAATACATTATTTCTACAAGAAATAATGTTCAATAATGTTTGAATAAAATGGTGAGAAACGTATTCTAGATTGATGGTTGGTAAGGAGAAGAGTTGAAAATGAAAGTGTATCAAATTATTGCTTAGACGAAGCAAATGTTAGGAAAGGTATAAGTTTAAGTTACAGAACATAATGGTTAAAATATTACAGTAAATTTTATAAAAACGAGTGTTATCTAATAGGTTCAATGTGAGATGGACATTTCAGGAGAAAATGTTGGCTATGGATGATAACACAAAGATGGAAGGAGTAGGGGAATATTATCTACAATGATGAGTCTTATGATAGAAAGAATACCAGAAAATGCTAATGTAATTGGTAGGATGAGGGATTTACTGTGGGAGATATAGATTATTTGAGGTGAATTCTTATAAAAGGAAATTCAAATACATTTATAAGAGGGGATAGATTATGAAGTTCAAAATGAAAAATGAACTCCCGATTCCAAATATACATCGCCTGATTCATTCTGAAAATAGATTCATTTAAATTTCAAACTCATACGTGGAACCTTTCAAACTGCAATGCATCATGCCAAATTTCTCGTGTAAAACTAATAGCGAGGACCAATTTGCAATTGATTACGTGCGATAGTCTGACAGAAGACAGTCATAAACACCTTCACAGCAAACTTTCTCAAAACACACGAGACGCTTGTTCTTCAGTGGAGTTTGGATTCTCTCTGTAAAAAGTTTTTTGTTTTTATTTTCACTGAATCAATTTTCGACTTAAAATAAAAAAAAAATTCCTCATAATTCATATGAAAACTAATCTTCTGCAGTAGGCTAGTAGTAAATAGCCTATACATAATTGTATAGACTAGGCTGCTCAAATAAACTGACAATAGTCGAATAGGTTTTAACAAATCACTGAGAGTTATTTTTATCATGATATTGATCCATTCCAGGCTATTAATATAGTGAATATTTCCTAAAAAAAAAAACGTTAGTTCCTGTAAAAAATTATAGATAAAACTAAATGTTTATGAAGTACCATGGCTTTCCTATTTTAGATGAAGATAAATATTGGCTAATGAATTTTCAATTTGTAGAATTTGATATTGCCACAAAAATTAAGATGGCCTTGACCATAACCCATCCTTTTCCATATTGACTCGAAGTAAGTCCACCATATTGCTAGTTTCTAACATGTCAGCGATCCTTTATATATAATGAGTTGATTCAGAAATTGACACTCCTTCATTCCAGGGATATTTTCCCATTTCTATGCAAACTATATTCTTTAATCCAGAGTTCATATTATTAACAAATCCATGCATGAATCTCAGTGAATGAAACACCGAGAAAGTTTCTGTTAACTTACGAATCTTACTTAGAGATAAGATAGGCATTGATCTTATGTATTTCCGAAAGAGTTTTTCTAAATGTAATAATCAAATTTCTATAAACACACATATTACTTTCAACTTATGTTATTTATTTTCTTCGCATTACCATTCTTATTACTACAACCAGTCTTGGTTCATATTAGGCTACTAACATTTTCTAAACCATCAGATCGTGGCATTATTTGAATGAATTATTTTCATCCTTCTCCTGACAACTTTTAGATGTGTTCCATTGGAAAAAAAACGGAACGAATGTTTTACAACATAAAACTTCACACAGTTTAATTATTCACTGAATCCTTTATCTTGAGCACATTGTTGCTTAAATCATATCTAATCTCGTCGGCTTTGTACAACCTTAATCAGTACGTTATGTTAGTTACTTTAAAGGTTGATTTTCTGGTCCTATCACACACGAAAACCCTGTGCTGTACAGGACCTACAAGATTTGTTTGTCGTTTATATTATTAGGTATTTGAAGTATCACACACCGTATTTAGCGTTAATTGTCAAATTCCCATTATCGATGCACTTAGAAATCAAGAAAGTCTTCAACTTCTTCTTGAAGGCCTAATATCTTCAGTCATTCGGGCCTCTAGTGGGAGCTTGTGATATAGTCTTGGAGCTGCAAAGTTGAAAACTGTAGAACCTTCAATAGAGGTAGGCTACATCGTACATCTTAGCTTCCATAACTTGAAACCACCCGTAACTATATTTGGGTCATACGATTTGTATGCTGCACGATGTATAGAATTCTCTTAGATGTTATGATGAGTTATTGTAAATATCTTGAATTCTATTTTAGCTTTAATAAGTAGCCAGCGTAATTTAATTAGCATAGGGGTAATCCTTTCTCTGAGTGGGACACATTCTATCAATCTTTCTCCTCAGTTTATCATGCTTTGTAATTTCTTAAGTTTCACTTTAGGTAGACTGTAATAGATAAGAGTTACATTAGTCAATCATTGTGATAGCAAAGTTAATCTACTTGGGATACACCAGCCACACTCCTTAGACACTTCATCTCAAACACATTCAATTTCTGTCTCTCCGTCACTTTCATTCCCCACAACTCCGATCTATACATCACGGTTGGTACAATCACTTTCTCATACAGAACTCTCTTTACATTCATGTCCAACCCTCTGTTTTTTACTACTCCCTTATCTGCACCCAACACCTTGCATCCTTCATTCACTCTCTGGCGTACATCTGCTTCCACTCCACCATTTGCTGCAACAACAGACCCCAAGTACTTAAACTGATCCACCTCCTCAAGTAACTCTCCATTCAACATGACATTCAACCTCGCACCACCTACCCTTCTCGTACATCTTTTAACCTTACTCTTACCCACATTAACTCTCAACTTCCTTCTCTCACACACCCTTCCAAATTCTGTCACTAATTGGCCAAGCTTCTCTTGCATGTCTGCAACCAGTACAGTACCATCCACAAACAACAACTGATTTACCTCCCATTCATGGTCATTCTCGTCTACCAGTTTCAATCCTTGTTCAACCACTCGAGCATTCACCTCTCTCACCACTCCATCAACATACAAGTTAAACAACCACAGCAATGTTGATAAATTCTTGACACAGTCACAATGCAGTGAAAAAGTTTTACTATCATTGCCATTATTAGTAGCCTACTATCATTATGGCTGGCGACCGGTTAATATCCATATTACTAAATCCTTTCTGCCGGAATCTTCATATAATAAGTCTTCTAATTAAATGCAAAGAGTAATATGAAAATTATTTCAGAAAATATCTCGGGTAATCGTACGTAATTGTTTAAAGTCTACTGTCTCTTATTACCACAGTCGACCAGAACTGGAACATTCATGTATAATTTTTGCAATTACCATCAAGTATCTACATCATTTAGTAAAAAATATTTTATTTTACCTTATGTTACATATAACAAGATAACTATATGCGTTTTACTTATTTCCCACCACCATGAACCCTTCTTATTTTCATTTATTTTTATTTTTATAATTGTCATCTATTCCCTAATACTAGTTAGAACGTGGTTTTTAAGTCTCAGGGGATATCATAAATAGTTCATAGAATGAGTAAGAGTTTCCAGTATGTACACAGTAAGATATTCATATTTGAGTGCATAAAAATCCACACCAATTGATGCATGTTATGGTTGAAGGTCAAGGTTGAGTCCATGGTCAAGGTCAAGCAAAAGGTCAAATTCTGGTCAACAAACATACAACCACAATTTTAATCGTAATTAATGAAACTTGCAGGGATTTTGTACTGTTATGTAAAGAGCTGGAAATGATTAAATTTTGGAACGTCAAAGGTTAAGGTCACGGACGAGCAAAACGTCTATATCACATAATCAGCCATAAGTTTAGACATCCTTGTCACAGAGACTACAAACTTGATTCATATTAGAGTGTATGAAATTACACGCCAATTAATACATGTTAGGGTCAAAGGTCAAAGGTAAAGGTCAAGGCCAAGAAATAAGCTGCTGCAGCGGAGGTCTGCGCTCTACTGAGTGCCCCTCTAGTTGTAGATATCTTAAACTTTATTCTAATTTTGATATATAGCCAGTGTAATTTAATTAACATATTTAATCATTTCTTGGAGTTGGGCACCTTTTATCAATCTTGCTCCTCTGTTTATGTTTTGTAATTTCTTTTTTGGGCTCAGGCCATGTCGTCCTGATGGAAGTTCCTTTAGGGTACCTTCCTAGGGTATATTTGACTACGGTGATATTCCCAGAGAATTTACCTTAAGGTATCCAGAATTCTAACTCCTGGAGTGAATATCCCTAAATAAACTTAACATGGGATATCACATGATATCAGAGGACGTATTCTTGACACGCCACATAGCAATCTTCACCCCGAATAGAATTAACACTTCGAGGGGTCAAAGTGGCAAGAAAACGAAAAACGAGAATGAAAGGAGAGCCGTTAATAAGGTACCTCTCCTATCCCGCTTCGAATGTGTATATAATGCCGCCGACGGTGCCATCTTCATTCCTTTTTCCGTAGCTCAACAACTCGGTGTTTTTCCCTGTGTTTTCTTGGGAATCTTGGAATATTTCAACTTTATGATGCTTTCTCCAGCCTCTTCTGCCTCTGGAAAGTTGAGTATTATCTTTATTATGTATAAATGTAAGCTCTTGGTGTTTTGAAATAAATCGAAAGCGATATCAACGTTTACAAGAGCTGTTGCCTACCGGAGGCGTCCTGGACACTGTCGCTCACCATGCATGAGTCATTTAGTTAGCCAGAGCGACGTTCCCGGTCCTTATGCTTTAATAATTCTAGCTATTTAGCTTTACAATAGGAATTCTTTATATGATGCTGTTAGTATTTCAGTTTCGGCGATTAGAGGTAACCGATCATAGCCTATGCTAGGCTTCGTAGCCTAGGCGTTTGGCCCTAGTACTTTCATGCATGATATACAGATTTCCGAGTGTTTTGAAATTTATTGAAGCTATAGGCAGTTTTATACATATAAGATATTGTTGATATTTTCTTCCAAGATCGTATACGAGAGAGAGTTGGTGATTTAGGTAATCGATTCTCTCCGCGCCTAGGCTAGTAACCTATGGAGCTTTAGTATACTTTCACTCTTTTCTCCTTGGAGATTAAGTGCAATCCCTTTTCCCTCTGTATTAAGCCTAAGGCTTAACCCTAATGGTTTATCTGAATAAACATTTAGATATAACTATATTAGGGTGTTTCTGTTCTTTCCTGTATCCAGAGAATCTGGCTTCAGGGGTGGGCAGAACATCAGAGTATTTAGTCTGGGGTCTGTTTCTTTCTAGCATAGAGAATGAGATTCCTTTGCTAGGTTAGGAGCAGACATAGGAGGCTTAGCCTCCCTAGACCACATCTGAAGGTTTCTATACGATATTCTTCTTCTTCTAGTGATCTAGCGGACTAGTCCAGTGTTGTTGTTCTCGGATTGAAGGATAATATTCTTCTTTTCCTTGTGAATAACAACATCAAACTTTGTTTTAGTATTGAGGGAGGTGGCAAGTATTGCTGACCTCCCTCCCATGATAATCCCTAGGCTACGATGAGCTTTCTTGGCCGTGGGACGATCTCATACTACAGCAGAGTTTGTAGGACCCTCTTCTCCCTTTCCCCCCCTATCCTTAGTAATGGCCTAGCTATTACATCTCTTGGCCGTCGTTCTACATTTGTACCTAGTGTAGGTTAAGATGTGGAACTGGCTCAGTCCTTTGCCGGCCGGCAAGATCGTGCCGGCCGGCAGAGGCCTAACCTCTGTAGAGTGTTCCCCAGACCTCCCTTGGTCTCACATCCATGTCTGTCAGTAGAGCCCGGCAGGCAATGGATAGAAGGAAGCCTGAATTTTACATTCTCCCTTTCCTTATGTTCACTCTTTCTGGATGGAGGGCTGTAAGGCAGTGCCGTCTTATATCCTTACATTCATTCTGTTTTTCTTTTAGTGTATGTACCCCTAGCCCGGCTGCCGGCTTAAGTGTCCGGCAGCCAGGCAGGTGGAAGTTCTCTGGTTCTTTTTACTGCCGGCCGGCATAGGTAGCCTACCATTGCCGGCCGGCAACAGAAGCACACCATAAGATCTGCCGGCTGCTACGATTAGCGGCCGGCAGCCGGGTGCTAGTGTTTATTGTCTCTGCCGGCCGGCACACACAACTGAACCAGCGATCTTCCACCCAGTAGTCTAAAGGTAGTATACCTTGGAACTATATTAAGGTACGTGCCGGCCGGTATGTTATATTGTATACAGTAGCCAGTATTCTTACAGTATAGTATATACTGCATGGAAAAAACTATAGTATAGAATATATTGTAACACTAAGTTCTTCTAATATACTTGTATTGTCTTGTACAGCCTTTTGCTGAGACCGTACAGATGAAGAAAGTGAGTTCTTTCTTTATCAATTATCCAGTATATTAAAATTTTTTATAATGGTGTGAGCTACTCCTACATTTTCCTCTGGAAATATCTTGAGGGTTATTCTAGAATAAGATTTAACCAAAATTTTATTATCTGGAAGGTTACAGTAATTGGCTGGGCAGGAAATACAAGTGTGTGTCTTTCCTTCTTTCCTTTCTAGCTTAGTTATTTTAAGCTATATATATACTAACATTAGTTATCCAGTGATATGTTTTTCACTTGATACTCATGGAATTTCTTCTCTTTACAGGAGGACTATCCGAAGTGCGGGAGCATGTTCTGCAACGTCCGCAGCAAAAACTTCTGTGGACATGAGTTGTGCAGGAGGCACGCAGCATGCGCAGCCTCCAAAGGTGATCTCTGGTATTGGGACCCTCAGGTATGTACGATTTGCACTAACCTGATTACTGAGGCATTTGTCGCCCCTAAGTCGGCGGAGTCAAGGGACGCAGCTAGGGAAGAGCTTCGAACCTGGGTGAGGGGCTTCCAGAAGAATACTTCTGGCCCCTATCTTCCAAGCGAGAAGATGAGGGCTTACCTTTTTCCTAAGGCATCAGTGGATGCAGTGATTCCTCAGTCTCATGCGGAGATACCATTAGTTCAGATTCCGGTTGATTCTGAAGTCTCGGACGCCCTACAAGACATCCAACTGGACGATAGGATGTCTGAGGTGTCTGAGTACACTGAAAAGGACCTTCTGGCAGAAGACCAAGAAGAGGAGCTGACCCAGGGTCCGGATACTGAGGAGGAAGAAATCGACGAGGGGTCGGTTACATTGGTTCAGGCCCCTGAACCTGTTCCCTCAACATCGTCTGCTATCCTAGATGATCTGGGAAGGATTCTCTCTTCCATCGTTGAAATGATTCAACAGATGCAGAAGAAGAACGATGAAAAGGAAGCTGCAATGAAGTTGGAGATGCGGAGACTTGCAGCATTACGTGGGCCCCAGAAGAAGCTCAACGTGAAGGATCTTCCTTTGTGCTCGGATGCTAATCCTTGGAGGTATGCCGAGCACATGCCTATGACAACTGGGAAGATTGTCATATCGGAGAAGTTGGGTTCAATTCCCTTTGAAGAAGTGGAATTCTGGCCCAACAAGGAGTCTTACCCGAACTGCTATGTCCGTCTTAGGAAGGAGCCAGCCTCAAAGGAGGAGACGGAGCTGAAGGAAGTCATAGTTTTTGACTATAGTAAAGCACAGGCTTTACTATCGAGCTCAATGAAAGAGAGGGGTTTCACAAACTCAAAGGTACCTGCTTTGAGTAAGAAGCATCCTTCCTTTGTGGCTTCTCCTACCAGAGCCTTTCCCTTTATGGAGAAGGGATTTAAGGCTGCCTTGAAAGTGGTTGAGGCAGGGAAACCATGTCCCTCCTTGGAGGAATGTAAACCTCTGTCCCTGACCTTACCCATGGACCAGAAAGACTGGAAGGACGTCCATCTTACCTTCTCAGTCGGGAAGTTGGAGGCCGATATTGCCGGGCGTCAGTTCAGTGAAGACCTTCCAAAGCTGTCAGATTTTCTCTTGCGCAGGGAGCAAGAGACAAAAGAGAGACTTGCTGCATCGATGTCATTACAAACGACTCTGGAAACGATGGCAAGTGACCCCAAAGTCCAAGATATGTTTATGGTAGTGGCCAAAACCCATCTGGCCACAGTAACAAAGGACCTCTACAGTTTCATCAAAGCTAGGAGAGCTTGTAGAGAGTTTGTGTTCGCCTCGGCTGCAGTGAGGCACGAACCGAGGAAACTGATCTCCTCTTGCATATGGGGTAAAGACCTCTTCCCTAGCGAAGTGGTCAAAGAAGTAGTGGATAAGGCCGCCACAGAGAATAGAAACCTTCTCCAGAAGTGGGGCCTAACTCTTAAAAGAAAGTCTTCCCCAGATGAGGGTCCCCAACCTAAAAGGAAGACTAAGAAACCGAGGGTATCCTCTCGACCAGCCAAACCTTATAGGCAGCAACAGCAACAACTTCCCATCACTGCAGTGCCTCAGATGGTGGCACAAACCCCTACCACGTACCAGTTGGTACCTCAAGCCGTGACAACTCAGTCACCGGCATTTATCCCAGCATTCGAAAGGCAGACAACTACCTTTCGCCCTGTGGCGGGATGTTAAAAAAACAAGCCCCACACCCTTGAATCACTCTAGCTGACAAATGTCTCCACAAAACAAACTTTCCCCTTACGTTATCTAAAACCAGACTCTTAGACATAAGGACAAAACAAAACAAAACATATCCTTAAAACTATATATTTCTTACTAACTATAACAATCACTTAAAATATTCAAAAAACCAAAATAATGTCATTCACGAAACCTTAATACTAAAGACAGACAAACAAATCACCAAACCTAAATCTTCATAAACAAAATATTCTGTAAATATATGTGTGACCACGGACACCGTCGCCAATACTCAAAATAACCCTCACAAACCCGACACCGACACCATTCACAAACAGTACAAAAAACGCAATTAAAATAATAAATCACAGTATGTGGACACCGTTGTCCATACAAGGCCCCAGAGACCTTCACAGCCCACTGCCACAACTTATTGGCAACCGGTAATACCCCGAGTCCAACTACCACACTCACTTCCTATATCGGGGTTAATTAATCATAGTCATCATTATCATCATCATCACAATCTTATTCATCAGTGGTCCAGACGGAAATTCCTTCATACGGGCGGGGTCATTATGGCATCAATATCAATAAAATCGTTAAGACCAATCAAATCATAATCATAATCGTAGTCCAGGTCGTCAACAAAATAAATCTGAGCAATCGTATCAAGTTCTGTTACAGGCCAAGTCGTCAACAATAAAGTAAACACTCGAGGAACTCTCTCCCAAAGGAGGAATCGCAGCCTGCCAAAATAAAAAAGAAAAACACTTACGAACACTTCTAGCTAACTGAACTATCGCACTATAATCAAAGATAAATAATAAATTGTTCCTATCATTCACAATCACGACAAGCAAAGATAAACAAAACTGTACTTACTCAGAAAAATCAAAAACACTTCCACGCTGGTCAAAAAATAATAATCCAGCATTCAACCACACAACTGCTTCAGGACGCAGTCAATCAAAAAAAGCATTCGCTCCGAAACATTTACCACTGTCGTAACCTAACTAAAAAAATGTAAACAAACAATCTCATTTGTACCAACAGTCTTTCTCACCACCAACGATCATTCTCTAACTACCACTTGCTCTTCGGCGCGCACCGCAGTCACACAAACACACAAACAAACACACAAACACACACACACTCTCGCGCGATCTAGCAAAACTAAAGCAAATGAAATTCTCTCTCTCTCTCTCTCTCTCTCTCTCTCTGGATTTGGCAAAAACAAAAAAATAAAAATAAAGTAAAAATAAATCCTCCACATTCCTCCCCCCTTACTTTGCCAAATCCTTCTCACACAACACTTACATTATTTTTTTCATAACCCAGTCGCAGTCGGGAACGGGACCTCTACTCCGAGTAACTGGGCCTCCATATACTCTCTCATTCACTTCTTCCTTATCACAATCATTCGCTACATTAACACTATTCCTATCTAAATCCCTATCATCTAATATATCATGTACAATCATATCTACCTCGTTCTCATCTGGCCCTATAATTACACTCATTTCTGTAAACAGTTCATCCATTTCATCAAAAACATTCTCAACTTTAGTAAAAGATTCATTCATACTACTAATCATTCTCCTATCTCTCACTCTCGCATTCGTCATCCTTTCTTTTACATCACCTAAGGAAAAGCCACACACACTATAGGTATCATTCATACTCAGCCATGATTCATCTGTATTAACACATTTATCTTCCATACACACTTGCACATTTACACCCTTGTCATACTTATTTCTATTCTCACTTTTACTTATAAAATTTCCCCTTCTTTCATCTTTACTTAAAGCTCTTGTATTCTTCCTTTTCTTATATTCTACTAACACTAACTGTTTACCTTCCAGACCTAAGTCCTCATACATACTAGGTTCACCCTTGTTCCTTTTCAACCATTTACTCATCCCATTCTCTTGGATATACTCAGGTACCTCTTTCCATTTACGCAACTGGTTGTGGTGGGCCCTAATTTTTTCCCCAATACCACCCACACACAACTTACCCAAAACGTAACTTAATCCACTCGAACCAACTTCTAACACCTCATAGGGACCTTCAAATTTATCACGCACCTTATTTACATTCATTCTACCCTTTTCAATTACTTCTTTCATCACTCTCTCACCAACTTTAAAGCTTTCAAACCTCTTATTTGCTTTCCTCCACACATCTCTATCATCCTCCGACACACCCAACCTCGGTCTTATGATTTTTTCAAAATTTAACACAAACTTACATGGAGACATACCCGTACTCTTATGCACTGTTGCATTGTAAGCCCACAACGCTCTACCAACATACAAATCCCAATCATTACCACATGTACTCATCATTCGCAAAATTTCAGTTAATGTTCTTACAGTCCTTTCAGCCAACCCATTCGCACTTGGCATATAAGGAGTCGAATACACATGTTCAATACCCCATTCTCTTAACATCTGCTCAAACTCCCATCCAACAAACTCAGGGCCATTATCACTTAACATTCTCACAGGCTTACACACACACATCGGCAACATCACTTGACCAACCATTCTTGCAACAGTCTCGCTCCGTTTATCCTTGATGGGTATTGCATAGGTAAATTTACTCATGTGATCAACCATAACAATCATTCCCACATGTCTTCTCGCAGTCACAGGCAACGAAACACAATCAATCACAAACATCTCAAATGGTTCTTTCATACGTAATCTCAAAACAGGCGGATTAGCATGCACTCTCTGATACTTCCCTTTCTGGCAATCTTCACACGTAGTCGCTACATCCTTACATATCTGACTCAACCCAGGTGTAAACAATCTCTCACGCATGCATTCCCATAATTTATTCTTACCCATATGCCCATATCTGTCATGCACTAACATACACATACTTACTGCTGCATGCATTGGAAACACAGGAACATATATATCTTCATCCATTCCTTTATGTAGAAAATAAACAATATTCTTACACACAATAAGTCTCTTACTAACTTTCTTATACACCTCTAAATCAGACGGCCATTCTTCTATCTCAATACTATTCAACATACATTCACGTAACCTTTTAATTTCCTCACATTCATCTTGCATTTCTTCCACCTCCTCTTTAGTCAGTAGATCATCCTCACTCCTCGTAATATCAACCATGCCAACAAAATTCGCCATAAATACACTATTATCTTCTATCACAACTACTTCACATCCATTCTTTAGAAGCAAACCACTACCAATATCAACTGATAAATCATGCAATCTTAAAAAGTCAATTCCTATAAAAAAAAAACTAGGCATCTCATTCTCTCCCATTACAATAAAATTATGTTCCACCTCCATACTTCCCAGTTTTACTTTCAAACGCACTTCTTCCCAAACTAGCAAACTTCCTTTACCTATCCCATGAATTCTCACACTCGTACATTGCCGTTTCACTTCCCAATTGTACCGCTCTATTTCCTTGATAACAGACATATTCACTAATGACACTTGTGCACCTGTATCAATTAAACTACAGTATTCATTCTCATTTATACCCACATACGTCATCATTCTTCCTTTTACACCATGCATACAAATGTTTACTCTCCTATCAATAGGGTCATCCTTATCACACCCATGGTCATCTTCGCTATCTTCTATGCTCATACCATTCTGATTCAAATCACTCGGACAATCCTCCTTCTTACTCAACAACTTGCAACATCTTTCATTACATTGTAACCTCAATATATACTCCCTTTCAGTCTCTTTATTTGCTCGGTACTGCATCGGACGATTCCACCCAAAATACAAATAAAGTGACACCATATAACATACTTACTACCAACAATACTTTTGATAACAATTCACCCTCAAGCATACTATCCTCCTCCTTATATGCCATTTCTTTTGATACTTCATTCCTAACACTCATTCTAAGCTCATCTATACTAGCAGGTATATCCCTATTCAAACCCTTCAATTTAACCTTATTAAACCCACACAAAATACATTTATACAAGATGTCATCCCCTTCAAAACTTTGTACCACCATTAAATCTTCCGGCAACCTTTCAAAATTACTATCATTCTCGCTACTCTCTTCTATCTTACCATGCATTCTTGACATCGCATCTGCTATCACGTTCTTACTCCCAGGTACATATTCTAGCTTAAAGTCAAATTCATTCAAATCCTCTATTGTCCTCGCCACTCTAGCATTCACAGACTCTTTCCTAATCATGTACACTAGGGGCTGATGGTCAGTACGCACAATAAATTTTACACCATACAAAAATACCTTCAACGCTTTCACGCAAAACCTTATCGCAGCCAACTCCCTTTCAATCGTGGAATACTTTCGCTCAGCCTTATTAAATGCTTTACTTACATACGCTATCACTCTCAACTGTTCATCTCCATTTATTCTTTGCATTTGAACCAAGCAACCACCCATACTAATCCCACTAGCATCCGTATATAACTCTAGCATACTCGCATGTTCACTATAATCGGGAAAGGCCAAAGTGACGTCTCTCGCAGCCTCTTCTTTCAAGTTTTCAAATGCTTCAATCATACGCTCATCCCATTTCAGTCTCGTACTATTTCTCTTACCTGTCCACTCATTCAAAGGCTTCCCTATTCCCGAACAATCTCTGACAAACTTCCGACCAAATTCAATTAACCCAAGAAACCCTCTCAACTCACGCACCGTATGAGGACGTGGAAACTCTCTCACCTTACTCACAAACTTTTCACTCTTCCTTATACCCGATTCACTCACCACATGCCCAAGAAATTCCACCTCCCCGGCCAACCATGTACACTTTTCAAGCTTAACTTTCACCCCAACTTCTATCAACCGTTCTAATACTGCTTCAAGCAACTGCATGTGTTCCTCAACTGTCTCACTAGCAATCAAAATATCATCAATAAAAACAGTCACCTTCTGTCTATCAAACCCAGCCAAAACT
The DNA here is from genome assembly GCF_036898095.1 of Palaemon carinicauda. Taxonomy (NCBI): domain Eukaryota; kingdom Metazoa; phylum Arthropoda; class Malacostraca; order Decapoda; family Palaemonidae; genus Palaemon; species Palaemon carinicauda. Next base: position 140,335,235 of record NC_090726.1, on the reverse strand, counting down.
ACATTCATCGCCCTCTGGAAGGCAGCAGGCGCATTAGCAAGGCCAAAACTTAATCTCTTAAACTGATAATGACAATTTCTACTTGAAAATGCCGTAATGGGCCTGCTCCCCTCTGCCAGAGGCATCTGGTAATAGCCCCTAACTAAATCTAACTTTGTAAAAACTTTCATACCATGCATCTTATACACACAGTCAGACACTACATTCATCGGAAAACGTTCTTTAACAGTTACTTCATTCACCTTCCTATAATCTATACACATACGTAAACTTCCATCCGGCTTTCTTACAGGTACAATAGGGCTATTCCAGGCACTCTCACTCCTTTCTATTACACCCATTTGCTCTAACTCCTGGCACTGCTCTTCTATTTCTCTGGCAATAGGCGGAGAAAAATGTCGGGGACGCTGATATATGGGGGTATCATTACTAAGAACTATCTTAAATTCAGGCAGCTTTGATCCCCCACAATCCTCGTCTCCGCGACTCAAAACTCTCCGTCTATCCCATAACATCCTATACAATTGTTCCCTTTCCCCCTCACTTATATTCTCATCTACATTAATTCTTTCTTTCAAACTTTCATAGTCCCAATCGTCATCCGGCTTTATCTTACCCGTCATAACACGTCTCAATTTAACATACCTTTCATCCTCTACATTGACCAACGTATACATACATCCCATGCAATCACCCTCACGTATACCCCGTATTCTCTTCCTCCTTACAGTCGGCAACAAGCTCACATACACCTTCGGCTCCTGCAAATTCAAAATACCATCATACACATGCACACTTGCTTTCACCAAATTACTTGCTTCCGAACCTTCCACTACATATTCACAATTGTCACTATTGGCAATTCCCAGACTATTCGGCCATGCAACTTTTACACTGACAACCTCACTCGCATCTTTTGACAATTTAACACCTTCTTTTGCTATTAACGGCACACCTTTCCATACCTTCGTACATACACTACCATCTTCATTCAAATAAAATTCCCCACAAAATTTACCCTTAACTTTCATCTCTATCATATTTACCTTAGGATGTACAATCATACCACATTTTTTCAAGAAGTTATAACCTAACAACACATCGTATTTGTCATTTACTCCCTCAACCACATAAAAATCATTATCTTCCATCATCAGCCCCCCAATCATAACATTTTCTCGTAACTTTCCTTGCACAGACATACTTAAATTACCGATACCTTTCACTTCACCTTTACACCCCCTAAATTCACACACATCCCTTACCTTATCGTATGCATTCCTAAACATTAAATTGACACCACAACCAGTATCAATCAGACCAACTAGCTCTATTCCATTAAAATTTACTTTTGCACTCATGCAGTCATAAGCTCTTTCGCCCATCACGTCTTCATGTAGTAAACCTTCACGAACATGCATCACATTCACTCCGCACACACTCGAGGACTCACCCAGCTGAACCCTCTTACACTCTAGTTTCCCGAACATCCTGGCTGATTTACTCCCTTCTTCCTACATACCCTAGCTACATGCCCATCTGCACCACATTCAGTACACTTACCCCGTGGCTCCTTGCACATTCTAGCATAATGACCATCCTTACCACAATTACCGCAAATCACATTTGTACGATTACTCCGACATCCACTCGCTATGTGCCCAGTCATACCACACCGATAACATTTTATCCCTTTCTCTTTCTTGCACTTACTAATTCTATGCCCTACCTCACCACATCCAAAACAAGCACCTAGAGCCCATCTACATTCATTCTTCTTATGTCCTACTTTCCCACATCTATAACACTTCTCTTCACGGATACAACTACCTGACCTACCTTGCGGCGCACTAGCACTCCTATCCCTCCAAACCTGATTCCCTTGCCTAAACCCTTCATTTGTCCTTACAGGTATTCCCACATTACTCGCCCTAACACTCCTATCTACTACGCTATCAGCTACCCTCATCGGTCCTCTCATAACAGCATCTCTAAAACTAACAAATTCTGGCACACTTTCCTCCATTCCAGTTCTTACACTCACAGATTTACTTTCTTTCATACATCTATCCAACTCGTAATCCTCAACTATCTCTAAAATATCATCCCATGTCAATCTTTCTTTCGTCCACCTCATTTTCTCCTTCCGTTTCAAATTAACAAACTCAGCCACATTCTCGGGTACAGTAGCCAAAAACTTCTTCATTAACTCCTTATTCTCATTTATACCTTCATCCCCATACTTCTTCCTAGCTAAAGTTTCCAACCTACATACGTACATTGATATCGCTTCTCCTGCATTCATCCTTGCCTCATCAAAATCATTCTTACGCTTATACTTAACACTCCCTTTCATACGTTTTACCTGCTCAATTATTCTCGTTTTCACACTTTCATAATCAACGTCCCCTACACTCATTATCACTCCATACATCGTCAACAAATACCCAGTCAAATATTCTCCTAACTCCCTAGCCCAAACTCTTTTACTATCACCATACTTATTCTGACAATACCTCTCATACTCCTTGAAAAAATCATATACATCCCTACTGCTATGCTCATTGAACCTTTCACACCGAGGTACCTCTCTCATAAACACAGTCTTACACACATCACGTTCATTCTCACTGCTATCATCACTGTCTACTCCCTTGTTACCTTCTTCCTCATTCGAATATAATGAATCCACTTCCACACTTAAATTCCTATCCTTAACCATTCCCTTCTTACCCTTTTTCTTACTTACCACTTTCACCCATTCACGATCGTCCTTGCTATCAGCCTGATACTTTTTCTTCTCTTTCTTCACATCACTTTTACCTTTCCTTTCATCTTTCCTCTCACCTTTCTGTTCATTCTTACTATGCCTAATTCCCTTATCTTCAATATCACCATCACTATTACTACTATCACTATCAGTTCCTTTCCCATTATCACTAACCTTAACCTTCTCATCCACCATCAACCCATTACCCGAAGCTGAGGACACTCCTCCGACTGCGCCTTCACCCATTATAGTTTTCATCATCCCCATGACTTGCCCCATCATAGCTTCCAATCGGTTCTCCATCCGTTCCTCATTCTCTTTCATCCTCATCTCAAAACATTCTTCCACTTTCTCTACAGTTCCCTTCAACTCCCTAAGCTCCTTCTGCATCACCTCATTCTCCCAGTTCAACCTCTCATTCTCTACTAGCAACCTCTCTTTCTCAACTATCAACATCTGCTCCCGTTCTTTATAATGCCGCAATTCCTCCTCCAAAGCCTTTAATTTACCTTCCATTGTCGTTAACCTTAAATCTAAATCCTAAATATAACCTTTGTGAAAGAGTCTGGTTCAATCCCACCTCGACTGTCCCTGTTCGGGCGCCAAAATAATGTGGCGGGATGTTCAAAAAACAAGCCCCACACCCTTGAATCACTCTAGCTGACAAATGTCTCCACAAAACAAACTTTCCCCTTACGTTATCTAAAACCAGACTCTTAGACATAAGGACAAAACAAAACAAAACATATCCTTAAAACTATATATTTCTTACTAACTATAACAATCACTTAAAATATTCAAAAAACCAAAATAATGTCATTCACGAAACCTTAATACTAAAGACAGACAAACAAATCACCAAACCTAAATCTTCATAAACAAAATATTCTGTAAATATATGTGTGACCACGGACACCGTCGCCAATACTCAAAATAACCCTCACAAACCCGACACCGACACCATTCACAAACAGTACAAAAAACGCAATTAAAATAATAAATCACAGTATGTGGACACCGTTGTCCATACAAGGCCCCAGAGACCTTCACAGCCCACTGCCACAACTTATTGGCAACCGGTAATACCCCGAGTCCAACTACCACACTCACTTCCTATATCGGGGTTAATTAATCATAGTCATCATTATCATCATCATCACAATCTTATTCATCAGTGGTCCAGACGGAAATTCCTTCATACGGGCGGGGTCATTATGGCATCAATATCAATAAAATCGTTAAGACCAATCAAATCATAATCATAATCGTAGTCCAGGTCGTCAACAAAATAAATCTGAGCAATCGTATCAAGTTCTGTTACAGGCCAAGTCGTCAACAATAAAGTAAACACTCGAGGAACTCTCTCCCAAAGGAGGAATCGCAGCCTGCTAAAATAAAAAAGAAAAACACTTACGAACACTTCTAGCTAACTGAACTATCGCACTATAATCAAAGATAAATAATAAATTGTTCCTATCATTCACAATCACGACAAGCAAAGATAAACAAAACTGTACTTACTCAGAAAAATCAAAAACACTTCCACGCTGGTCAAAAAATAATAATCCAGCATTCAACCACACAACTGCTTCAGGACGCAGTCAATCAAAAAAAGCATTCGCTCCGAAACATTCACCACTGTCGTAACCTAACTAAAAAAATGTAAACAAACAATCTCATTTGTACCAACAGTCTTTCTCACCACCAACGATCATTCTCTAACTACCACTTGCTCTTCGGCGCGCACCGCAGTCACACAAACACACAAACACACACACAAACACACACACAAACACACACACACTCTCGCGCGATCTAGCAAAACTAAAGCAAATGAAATTCTCTCTCTCTCTCTCTCTCTCTCTCTCTCTCTCTCTCTCTCTCTCTCTCTCTCTCTCTCTCCCTCTCTCTCTCTCTCTCTCTCTCTGGATTTGGCAAAAACAAAAAAATAAAAATAAAGTAAAAATAAATCCTCCACAGCCCAAGAGCTAGAGGAACAGCCAGAGGTTCATCTAGACGCCCTTCTAGAGGAAGGGGGTTCAGGGGAGGACGCGGTCAAGGAGGCAAGGCCTCAGGTCAACAACAGCAGAAGTGAAACGCTTCCGGTTGGAGGGAGACTTCATCTTTTTCGGGATCGCTGGACCTTCGATCCCTAGGCCCACAGCCTAATCATGAATGGACTGGGTTGGAGCTGGTACAGCACTCCACCTCCGTTCCCACAATTCTTCCAACACTCTACCCCCGTTCTGGAAGAATATATTCGAGAACTCTTGGAGAAAAGAGTAATTCGAAGGGTAAAGTCCATCAAGTTCCAAGGAAGGCTGTTTTGTGTTCCAAAGAAGGACTCAGAAAAACTCAGAGTCATTCTGGACTTGTCACCACTCAACAAGTTCATAGTAAACTACAAGTTCAGGATGTTGACATTTCAACACATAAGGACCTTACTACCCAAACGGGCATTTACCGTCTCTATAGACTTGTCAGACGCTTATTGGCATATTCCAATCAGTCGTCACCTCTCCTCCTACCTAGGGTTCAAGCTACAACGAAGACTCTATGCCTTCAGAGCCATGCCATTCGGGCTAAACATAGCCCCAAGAATTTTCACGAAGCTTGCGAACGCAGCTCTCCAGCAATTACGCCTAAAGGGAATCCAAGTAGTGGCCTACTTGGACGACTGGCTGGTGTGGGCAGCATCCAAGACAGAATGCATGCAAGTTTCCCAACAGGTGATCCAGTTCCTGGAACATCTAGGATTCAAGATCAACAGAAAAAAGTCTCGACTTTCTCCATCTCAAAAGTTTCAGTGGTTGGGAATCCACTGGGACTTACTGTCACACCAACTTTCCATCCCTGTAAAGAAGAGGAAAGAAATAGCAGGTTCTGTCAAGAGACTACTAGAATCCAAAAGGATATCAAGATGCGAACAGGAGAGAGTGCTGGGCTCTCTTCAGTTTGTCTCAGTAACAGACCCGGTGCTAAGAGCACAGCTAAAGGATGCAACTGGAGTTTGGAGAAAATATGCATCAAACGCGCGAAGAGATCTGATGAGACCAATACCGACTCGTCTGCGAATGCTTCTCAAGCCGTGGTCCAAAGCCAAGCAACTGAAGAACTCGGTACTTCTTCAGCCACCTCCCCCCTCCATGACTATTCATACAGACGCTTCGAAAGAAGGATGGGGAGGTCATTCTCACCGGAAGAAAGTCCAAGGAACTTGGTCCAACCTATTCAAGAAGTTTCACATAAACTTTCTGGAAGCCATGGCAGTACTTCTTACATTGAAGAAAGTTTCTCCTCGCCACTCGATCCACATAAGATTGGTACTAGACAGCGAGGTGATAGTGAGATGCCTGAATCGACAAGGATCGAGGTCACCTCAAATTAACCAAGTGATGTTGGCCATCTTCCGGCTAGCGGATAAGAAGAGATGGCACTTGTCAGCAGTTCACCTTCAAGGAGTCCGCAATGTGATGGCGGACGCTCTATCCAGGCTCACGCTGATAGAGTCAGAATGGTCCCTGGACGCAGGATCATTCTCTTTCATCTTGAGTCAAGTCCTGGAACTGCAGATAGACCTCTTTGCGACAAAGGACAACAAGAAGTTACATCTTTACGTGTCCCCGTACGAGGATCCTTTAGCGGAGGCAGTGGACGCTATGTCCCTCGACTGGAACAGATGGTCCAGGATTTACCTGTTCCCTCCACACAATCTTCTACTGAGGGTCCTTGACAAACTGAGATCTTTCAAGGGGAAAGCGGCAATAGTGGCTCACAAGTGGCCGAATAGCGTTTGGTTCCCTCTGGCATTAGAACTACAGCTGAAGTTTCTACCGCTACCGAATCCAGTTTTGACTCAGCGAGTTAAGAAGTTGACTGTCTTCGCTTCATCACAGAAAACCCGGAACCTGCAGCTCATGATTTTCTCTCCCTAGCGGTGAGAAAAAGATTCGGGATATCAAGAGACAGTATAGACTTTTTAGAGGAATATAAGTCCAAATCTACCAGAAGACAATATGAGTCATCATGGAGGAACTGGGTGTCCTTTGTCAAGGCGAAGAATCCACAAAAGATCTCGACAGACTTCTGCTTATCATTCTCCATCCACCTCCATGGTCAAGGTTTAGCAGCCAACACAATATCAACGTGTAAGTCCGCCTTGACAAGACCTATTCTATATGCCTTCCAGGTCGACCTCTCTAATGACATTTTTAACAAAATTCCGAAGGCCTGTGCTAGGCTCTGACCATCAGCACCTCCGAAACCCATTTCATGGTCTTTGGATAAGGTTCTTCATTTTGCTTCAATGATGAATAATGAGGAGTGTGCTTTAAAGGATTTGACCCAAAAAGTTATATTTCTGTTTGCACTCGCTTCGGGGGCTAGAGTTAGTGAAATAGTAGCCCTCTCGAGAGAGGAAGGTCATGTTCAGTTCTTAGATGGGGGAGAACTAAACCTTTTTCCGTACCCAACGTTTCTTGCCAAGAACGAGCTACCCTGGAGAATCTGCCCTCTGAAAGAAGATGCATCTCTATGTCCAGTGGAATGCCTAAAGGTCTATCTTCGTAGGACTTCAGACTTTAGGGGAGGTCAGCTGTTTAGGGGAGAAACATCAGGCTCAAATTTATCTCTGAAGCAACTAAGGGCGAAAATCACCTATTTTATTTGCAGAGCGGATCCAGATAGTACACCGCAGGTCATGATCCGAGAAAAGTTGCCTCTTCCATAAATTTCTTTAATAATATGGATTTTGCACATCTTCGCTCATAAACTGGCTGGAAGTCATCCAGAGTATTCTTTAGACACTATGCGAAGCAAGTAGAGCAACTGAAGAGGTCTGTGGTGGCAGTAGGTAGTGTCGTTAAACCTGCTGTTTAATTCTGCGAGGAACAGTGAAATTAATTGGGACGATTAATTCAAGGGTGGGTGTGTAGTCACGGACTGTTTCTACAGACTAAGCGTTAGGCCACTAAGGTGTCCTTGTTAACTGTTCCATAAACAAAGGTGAACCAAGCATAAGTGCAGACACGTGTGCCAAGCGTTTCTGACGCTAGTGTGCTTGAGTAGTAAGACAGACTATGATAATAATATTAATATTTCAATATTAAAATTGGTGCATATATATTTTTTCCTTTCAGGTGAAACAATATTTTCTGTTTACTATGATCCTTATGCTTATTTATTGGTTCATCCACATCTTATAATTGTATAATTGTCGATTAACCTATATATTTTTATTAATTGTCAATAAACTAGTTCTTTGTGAACCTTGCGTCTCATTCGCCTGTGTCATTTTACTAGAAAATGGTTTAGCATTACTTTAAAACTATGGATAATTTTAACATGAATAGTCCTAAAAGATTGTTCCTTGCTACAAGCAAACATTCATTGGTTTATGCTTTCCCCAAGTAGGAAAGACTTCTTACCCTATAGGGATGGTGGTGGATATGCAAATTTATTCCTACACTGATATAAACCCTTGTCCAATCCAGTGATAAGAACGGGCACACCAGGGGACTTGTCGGTATTTCATACTGACATTGGTGGTTCTTATACAAACTTTGCTTTATAACATAAAGGGTGAGACCGCTATAATGGCTTGTCTGTTAGTCATCCATAGGTATATGTACTCCTCAAAACTTTTTCCAGAGTCTAGTATGACTCTTCCCTGTAGGGGGCAGGAAGCACTAACATGGTTTATGCTTAGATGAAATGATGTGTGACGGTAACATCATAGGTCTCTAGGTCTATGCTGACCAGGAAATACTTTCTTGAGAGTACAGCACGATTTGAGAATCCACAGATACAGTAATGCTCTGGTATACTTCCATCAGGACGACATGGCCTGAGCCCAAAATGGATTTTGAGCGAAGCGAAAAATCTATTTTTGGGTGAGATAGCCATGTCGTCCTGATGGACCCGCCCTTCCTTTTTAATAAAAAGGGCTATAGGACCCCTCCCTATAATGCAGTATCTGTAGCTCCTCGTGTATCGCTACAAGGAATGAAGATGGCACCGTCGGCGGCATTGTATACACACTCAAAGCGGGATAGGAGAGGTACCTTATTAACGGCTCTCCTTTCATTCTCGTTTTTCGTTTTCTTGCCACTTTAACCCCTCGAAGTGTTAATTCTATTTGGGGTGAAGATTGCTATGTGGCGTGTCAAGAATACGTCCTCTGATATTATGTGATATCCCATGTTAAGTTTATTCAGGGATATTCGCTCCATGAGTTAGAATTCTGGATACTTTAAGGTAAATTCTCTGGGAATATCACCGTAGTCAAATATACCCTAGGAAGGTACCCTAAAGGAACTTCCATCAGGACGACATGGCTATCTCACCCAAAAATAGATTTTTCGCTTCGCTCAAAATCCGTTAAGTTGCACTTTAGGTAGACTGAATTAGATGGAATTACAGCAGTCAATCCTGATAATAACACAGATAACTCGAGCTTCTTTGTAGAATATGCTATAAAAGTTATTTTTTTTTCTAAGGTGATATCTTACTTCATTATTTATTAAAGCACTGAGAGACAAATTGCAGACAAAGTGATACGCATAGGTCACAAACTCTTCTAGATATCGGCGGGACCAGGTTATCACTAATATTCATTTGGATATCATCAAGTTTCTTAAGTTGTTTATCTTTCCTATCACCATAAACTCGGTTTTATTTTCATTTATTTTTTGTAGTTTATCTGTCCTCCATTCCCTAACACTGGTGCATAGTTTCGACTCAGCGTTATCAACAATGTCATTTATGGAGAAGTAAAACTGTGCATCTTATTAAAGAATAGTTTAAATTTCCCTTCAATAGCATATTAAATGATGAAGCACCACAATTTGATGCATCATCCACATATAGACTGAAATGTCAACAAATAACTATTTTTCCTTTTTCATGTTAGTCATCTCAATATTAGTCATCTCCAACTACGCCCATTGAGGCATAGGCCTACTGTAGACTGCTCATCAAAACAGATTTGTATTTTTTTTCTGGAGGTTTGCAAACTACTGTATTACGATCGATATACTGTTTTGTTTTGTGTGTAAAGCTTATCTCTAAATATTGAAATATTGTAGGCTAAGCCTATATTAAGCTATTTGCGGTAAGTAAAATTCAAAGTAATGAAAGCTGTGTTTTGCGTAATATTTGCTTAATTATCCGAAGCACATTAGGGGAAAAATAGTGATTAGACCAACATGCTACATAAACATGTTGCATTAGCTTATGTAAGATATTTATAAAGGAGAAATATTAGTGTGATCTGATACGTTACTTTGTTGGCTTACGGTAAAAAACAAATAAGTTTAAAGCTACAGCGCTTATCGTTTCCAGTAAGATTTGATTTCGTTGATATAGATTATTGCAAGGTCAAAAACTACGGATTAATTGTTGTATTAGACCATTTTCAGTAGGACTACTTGCGTGCAAATAGAGTGCTTTCAATGACGTCACTGGGAATCGCCGGCGGCCATACTGGAGGGCATACAAAGCGAAAACATGGCGGCTGCTACAGCGAATATGGACAATGAGAGCGACTTTGTCAAACAATTGTCGGGTGATGATAAGCGTTTTTAAAAGCAGAAACTCGATCTAATTGATGGCCTAGATCCATACCAGATGCAGAATTCATTCAGTCAAAATATTGAGGATTTTCCCAGTATTTCATAGATTGATATGGTGAACTACTTGGTACTGTCGGCCAACCCAGAACATGAGTGGGCATACATTTCCATTGAATAATCTGCTTCCAGAATTTGTTGTTTTTCCCTTTAATGCTTTTAAGACCAAAATTAGATAAACACTGGGCCGATGAAGAGAGTGTTTATAATTATAATGCTAATATTGATCATTTAGCCTAACCTTGTGTATTATAATCTTTTATTGTCAAAATGTATGTAAAAGTTTTGCATTATTATGTCAAATCTTTATCAGTTCATGCCTAACCATTGTGTTTGTGTTTGGTTACAAATGCTATAATTTCTTATTTACATATAAACATATGATGGACAAACTTTATTGTAATGCTCTTGGATGATCGTTTTGCCTCCTTGCAATTAAATGCGCAAGTTTAATTATTTTTTCGATGTTTCATATATAAGCTGAAGACCCCTTCGGATTAAACCAGCTTTCAGATATTATTATTATTATTATTTATAATCAATGTTTATTCATCACATAGGCCTGTATGTCTGCACAATTTAATACACAAATTAAAATAAATATAAATATACACTCAATTATATATAGGCATGAGCACCTTGGCGAAAGAGAGACCTAGGTAAGTAGCCTTTGTTAATATAGCCAATATGGGTGCTTTTCATTTTTGTTTTGTAAATCTGAGATGCCCCTTTAGATGTTTAAAAATTGAGATGCCCCCTCCCCCCCACACACACACTACACACTGAACTGACGATGATACTTTTGAAGTCACCCATGCGATCGGATATAGCATGTTTACACAGGAATAATGATACTTTTAGGGCCTAGCCGAGACTGACCTGATATGAAATAATCAGAACAGATACGTGCTTAGGGTAGTGAGGATTCACGTAGATCAGCCCGTGATATTCTGGTCAACCACAAGTCACGTCTGCACTTGGATAATTCTTCTGTATCTTTGTCCTGATTCTGAATAACTGCCGGTATGCGGTAGAAACTCTTGTCATCTCTTCGTCCTCGATTCCCACAGCCAACAATAGCGCAAAAACTGGGCATTGTGTGAATGTGAATGTGATGAAATGGCTAAATATTCAACAGTTCAACCATAGCTATTCACTGAACGCACCTTTGTATGCCCTCCAAGATGGCGGACCGGAAGTTTGATGACGCGTATTGAAAGGACTCTATACATTATACATTTGCGCGAGAATTATTTTGAGAAAGCAAGAGCTGAAATGATAATTGTAAAACTCCTAGGTCCACGTACGGTAATAAACATGGAATATATTCATGAAAATATAAGTTGTTGGCTATATCCAATGAGATAATTGAACCGTTGGCATTCTTTCTACGGCAAAGAAGCAAGTGAAATGCAATTACATAAATTGAAGTCGTTGTTTATATATGATTATTATTATATATTATCATATAATTATTATCACCATCATTTCTATTATTAGTCATTATCATTTTGAATATTTTGTGAGATAATGTTGAGAAATTTGTGTTTATATTTATTGATTCGATTACAAAAAAAACCTACCTCAAATAAAGTCCAAAAGAAATAGGCTACATTAGTAAATAGCAATGTAGGCCTATAAACCTGAATTTTCTTTCATTGTTTGTTTTGTTATGACATTATTAAAACAATGGCTTAAATACAGAAGACAGAAGTAGTCTTAGCTAAAAAATGTTCACATTTAGAAGTTCATTTGACAACGGCTGAAAGCCAAACTGAGAACCAGCGTTGCTAGATGTACGATAAAAGTCGTACCCATACGACAATTTTGACTTTTACAACCTACGACCCAGTGTTGTGGTGTTGTACGACCTACGACAGTTTAGTCAAATATGCTCAATTGTACGATTTTTTTATCAATTTGTACGACCATGAATAAGAGAATATATATATATTTATGGTTTCAGTTATTTTTGAAAATTTATCAAGCTCACACAAACAAAATTCCCACTTCCAAAGAAGTGGCAATTATCGTACATAATTATGATATACATGTGTGATTGGTTAACACGACTAACCATAAGACCAATCAGCAAAGAGTGTTGGCTTTAATACCCCAAGAAGAAGAAGGTTGACTACAATACAAGTACGAGCGAACTTGATTCTGAAAGCTTCAGTTTTCAGTTTCAGAACTGACAGTATATCATTTCTAGCTAAAGCTCAAATACTCTTCAAAGTTTAGATGATGAATGGAGGGCTTTATATAGAACTCAAAACTAAGCTCTCCCTGTAGATATTAGGCAGGTGGCACAAACTGATAAAATCCCTGACAGATTGCAATATGCGAACTCAAAGATGGTTACGGCTAGTAGGCTATATCTTTCCTTACTCAAGGACCTTTTGCTGTGGGTATTCTTTCGCTGCCTTATGCAAATGCAGATGGTGAAAGAGTATATTTTTCTGTGTAGATAACATGAAATCTGGAGACTAAAAAAGCTAAGTGTTACAACTATTAAAGATTTTTTTTTTTTTGCTCAGAGTAGAACTAACTGGCAAGGAAAATCATAAATATTGTACCAACATTTATCCAACTAAGTCCATTCTTTCTATGAGTTCAACCAACTCGTATGCAGGCACTCCATGTGATGTCTCCAGCCCACATACAATAGAAAATTTGCTGGAAATGAGTTATACAAACTTTTGAGTTTTATTCATGAACTCTCTCTCTCTCTCTCTCTCTCTCTCTCTCTCTCTCTCTCTCTCTCTCTCTCTCTCTCTCTCTCTCTCTCTCTCTCTCTCTCTCTCTCTCTTTTATATATATATATATATATATATATATATATATATATATATATATATATATATATATATATATATATATATATATATATATATATATATATATATATATATATATATATATATATGTGTGTGTGTGTGTGTATCTTTGCACTCGTACATATATAATACTAGAATTCTTCGATAATTTTAACATCTTTGTTTACGATTTTCTTTAACTCAGCCTTACATCTGAATACATATACTGTAGTTGATTTCATTTTTTCACTTGCTACAAAGCACACAATACAAATAAAAAAAGGTCAGAAACTCATTAGTCTTATGATTATCATCATTATTAGAGCTACTATTGTCATTAACAATACATTACAAGTGTTTTTGTTGTTGTTTTTTAGCATCTTGGATAAATAAAAGCAGGTACGACATTTTCATGGTACTGTACGACATTTCTTAGCTGTTGGGTACAACAATTGGACCAAAAGTATCTGGCAACGCTGCTGAGAACAGTACTCTTTTTCTTCTGTGACGAGAATCCTTGTCAAGAAAGAAGAAAGCATTTTGTTTTATTTTTGAAAGACAATACTCTTTATTGCCTATTATTGCTACGGCCTACGGTCGAACCGTCGAACTCGTAAATAATAGCCTACTTTCCTGCGACGTTCCAGACTGGAACTGCACAAAGTAACCAAACACACTGGATCTTTGTGCAGTGAAAATCCACAACTAATCGCTAACAAGTTTTCCGACATCATTGTAAGCTACCTTCAAGATTAAGACCTTGGTAAGTAGTTGTTACTTTGGTAAAAGTTTACAACTTCACCTCACATTAATATAACGCTTGATTTATTTTTTATTGATATAATCTGGGTAGTTCCGTATCACCCCCTCAGGCTGAAGACCAGGGGACCAGCAAGAGCAGGGCCCAACAAAAACTGAGTCTTAAGCAACTTGTATCTTACAGTGCCAATGTTAAATCTGTACGGAAGGAAAGGGTGAAATTTTCGTGGGGGCACCTGGCCTTGGGGAATGTTGAGGGGCTCAAAGAAGCTCGAAGCCTAGGGCCCCTGCCATGGGTTCATACAGCACTAAATCTTTGTCTTACCATTAGCCTACCTACCGATTCGGTATTATTTTACTGTATTACAGAGCAATGTAACCTAGGAAAAAGACTACTTTTTCTTATAGAAAAAATTACTCTCTTCGAAAATGACACTTGTTCCCGTCCCAAATGAATAGTTTCAGAAATATATATATATATATATATATATATATATATATATATATATATATATATATATATATATATATA
>NC_090726.1:140310730-140315730 GCF_036898095.1 Palaemon carinicauda | reverse complement strand
TTACTATAGCAAAACGTATTCTTGAAATACTAGTCATTCCCAAAATAGTTTCTTTAAAAAATACACTTTAATAAGATTTATCATGAAATATTTACCAAATATAAAATATATTTGGTAAATATATACACTTTTGAGTAATTGATCCATTTTTAATTTAGTATATATTTTGAATATATACCAAATGTACCCTGTCGGGACCGTGGTGCCACCGTGCCAGTAGTTCAGCGTCTCACGTTAAAGCTGGATGGGTAGATTATACGAGTTATGGTGCACCATTCTGGATTTAATAGGGCCCAGGAATCAGTGGCCTCGTGATATTCCAGGCTATTTTTGGAAAACTGGCACATTGAAAAACAAAGAAAGTTTCAAAATTTCAGTGTTTTCATTTGTAAACGGGCTACCGCGGCACCTACTACTTGAATGGTGAGCTATTAGACAAATTTTGAGAGACCAGGCCGTCTGGAATCATAAAAATTATCTATGGGATAAATTCGAAAAAACTAGTGATTATGACCGGGTTTACTGGAATTGGAATGTAGCCATGGGCGTTGATCAATATATTGGTGGTGATATCCATTATTATTAACAAGGTAAGTTCGTTGCGATATTCTGTCGAACGGGCTACTCGGACGCCCGAGAAAATCCCCCCTCCCCCGCTACCAACCAACCCCCCCCTCCCCCCCTGTGCAACATATATTGCTTTCACGTTACGGTGTGGAATTCAATGTTTTTTCGTCCCCTCGTTACGACATTTTCCCCACCTTACGGCATCGAATTCCAAAATTCAAACTTGGCGGTTTTTACGCGTACGACTGTGCGAGTCACTAGCCTACCACAACGCTCATACGTCACTGCATACGTCACTATTATTACAAGACATCGTAGCAATACCCTGGAAGAGATGGAACGCCTTTTGTTGATAGGGATAAAGGACAAAGAGATTGGTGGCAAGGATCATTTGTGAGAAGGGCCAGCGTGATGAACAGAAAGAAAGAAAAAGTGAAGCAAAGAAAACTAAGATAGCATTAATAAGCTCTTTTAAGAAAGTCCTCTCTATTTCTGTTTCTCTCTAAAAATAGCTTTAACATGTTCTTTAAATAAAATCTCTCTCTCTCTCTCTCTCTCTCTCTCTCTCTCTCTCTCTCTCTCTTGTTCTTCCCTGTTAGTGTTAGAGACGTCTATTATTTTCTTTCCGAGAGAGAGAGAGAGAGAGAGAGAGAGAGAGAGATTAAACAAAAATGTGTTTAGAGTACATATGATTTTAACAGCGTCAATGAGTTGAAAGACAATTAAATGTAACCAAGAAAGTAATATCAGTGAATCTGAATTCCTTTAATAACTAAAACAAATTTGTTCCGTAACTGAAATACAAACCACGCTATTTACATGGGGTAATTACTCCGGCGTAGCTGAATGTCGAGCCCTAAGAATTTTAACGAAGGTTTACTACCCCTCCGCTAGTTAGCGGGGGTTAGGGAGGGATAGCTTGCTACCCCTCCCCCCTCACACACAGTGCGAACTCCGCTTTACTTTTGGCTCGGATGACGAGCGGATGTCTCCGCTCCCATCCTCACTTGACGGCCATTAATGTTTTGTCTTTTAACTTACCTTTTCTTGTACTTAATATATTTAAACATTATTGATGTTTATATTTATTCTTGTGTATAGAATATAGTAAGTTTCCTTTCAGTGTTTGTGCGGTGTGTGTTGTGTACATCTACGATAGTGATCGCCGGCTTACCCTTAGGCCACCACGATTCTCTTCTTGGTCACGGCCGTTCACTACTAGGCCACCATGGTTGCCTTCGTGGAGTACGGCCCCTCTCTCGAGGTCGTTCACCTCTTACTCCGTACTACGTCTTCTACGATAGCTTCTCGGGCCGAGTCGCTATTTCGTTTTACTTGTCTCAATTATTTTTATGAATCTAATTGTATTTTTAACTTTTCAGCTCGGGGAACACGTCCCTTCGGGGGTCTGTGATCCTTGGAATATTCAAAGTCAGTTACATAATTATAGTTGTTATAATTCTGTTTTGTTAAGTTTCGTCCTCCCCCCTCGCCCGTGCATGTCAGTGGGTGAGGAGGGCGCATACCTACTTTCGTTCTTATGTTTTACTTTCCCTCGGGGTTTCTCTTCGGAGTTTCACCCGGGGGAATTTCTGTTAAATAATTATTCATTTTTATTTCCCTGTTTACGATGCTGTTTCTTCGTGCCTGTAGTGTGCCTTCGAAGCAGAGTTGTCCTGTTTATGCCTGAGGAGTCTGCTGTCGCCGCCGTCTCTCTAGGACATCGTCAGGGGCGTGCCCTTCTTTTAGAAGTTCCCCTGTGACTACTGTCAGCTCTTCAGTGCATCCTAGAACGATAAGGAGGTTCGTCTCCAGTGTAGTTACTTAACTTCCCTTCTTACCTTTTTCCTGGTCCTTAGGCGGTTATGCTCTTGGGGCTGAGCGACCGCCCTTGTAACTTGCTCAAGGGGCTGAGTGGTTGCAAGGCTGGACCATGGTTCTAGTGACTATGCTCTCGGGGCTGAGCGGTCGCTTCTGTAGCTACGCTCAAGGGGCTGAGCAGCTGCAAGATCAGTCTTGACCTCTCGCGTTCGCGAGGGAGGCCGCACTAAGGGCTCCTCTTCGGAGGATTGCTCCTTTTTGTCTCTTCTACGAAGTATCTCCTTCCGTTCGCATAAGAGGACACTCATAGAGACTCCTCTCCGGAGGATTGTTCCTGTTTACGTCAGCTGATCTTACGGCCCTTGGGGGCTCCATCACCAGTCTCTTCTACGAAGTGCTGACCTCTCTCGTTCGCGAGAGAGGCCACTCATAGAGACTCCTCTTCGGAGGATTGTTCCTGTTGAAACAGGTTGCTGTTCAGTCACTAACACTTCGGTGTTTAGTTAGTGACAGGGAAACTTCGGTTTCTCTTTTTCCCTGACCCTTCGGGGTCTCGGAACCTTAGTTACACAGATCCCTCGGGCTCTCGTAACTTTAGTCACTACTATACTTCGGTGATTAGTGACTGGGAAACTTCGGTTTCTCGTTGCGCTGACTCTTTGGGGTCACGCAACTCAACCCCTCGGGGCCTCGCTACTCAGGCTACGTTAGACCTTTGGTCTCTTGTGCCCTCAGTGGACCTGCTGACCTGCCGTATCCGTTCCTGGTTGCTGACGTGCTTTGGGCGCCCACGCTCCCCGTCATCCAGCGGGCTCCTTTCCCTCCGGGGCAGGAGAGGCTTTCTCACATCGTGAGTAAGTCCCTTAAGCGCCAGGTATCCCCTGCGCGCCAACGTTCCCTTGCGTGCTAGCGCTCGGCTGCTGTTCCTGAGACTGCCTTCCAGAGACACCCTGTTCTAGAGGCTGCTACCAACGTTCCCTGCGCATTAGCTCACATCGTTGGAGTTCCTGAGATAGCGCACAGGCGCTCACCAGCGGTTCAGCCTGCGGTGTCTCCAAGTCTCTTCTACGAAGAACACCTCTCCTGTTCGCGGGAGAGGTCCCTCGCAGAGACCACTCCTCGAAGTGTTTAGCAGTACTTCCAGTTGATCATCGGCTCTCTGAAGCAGACCTGCCTTGGTCCTCTTCAGGGGATGCCCTCCCTTTTAGGGACACATCCCAGCTCCTGATCTACGAGTTAGCTGATCCTTCAACCTAGTGCGCGCTCTCTCCGACGATCTTCTGTTGCGTTCTAGACGCACAAGGGCCGACGATCTTCACTCGCGCGTAAGAGCCGAAGATTGTCCGCGCGCGGGAAACCATCCCGCTCACGATCTTCTCGTCCTCCCCCCAGGCTTGATGCTGTTTTCGGACGCATCAAAGGAAGGGGGGGACCACATCCTGAACCATGGGGCCTCAGGCCGGTGGTCAGACCTAGACCTTCTAGAGATGAAGACCGTGTTTCTGGCACTTCAGTAGCTCCACCAAGCCTGGCGGACTACTCTGTGGTTGTGAGGATCGACAACACCACAGTGATGGCTTGCATGCTCAGACAGGGAGGTACTTTTTCAGTACAACCATCCCATCTTGCAGTAGAGATACCGAGATGGCCCGAGTTCCTCTTGATCACCCTAGCAGCTCGCTTGATTCCAGGCAAAGGAATGGGCTCGCTGACAGTCTGAGCAGTGCGACACAGATACTAGATACCGAGTGGTCTTTGGATCCTCAAGTAGCCTACAAAGTCCTGTCTCGGTGGGGCTCCCCTCTGTGGACCGGTTCGCTACAGCGCTGAACTGCAAGCTCCCGCTGTACTGCTCCCCGGTCCAGGACCCCAAGGCCCTCTGGTAAGATGCCTTCCAGCAACAGTGGGACAACATCTATGTGTTCGCCTTCCCCCGTTCTGGCTGATGGGGAGAGTACTCTACAAGACCAGAGTATCGGTCAGTCTCTCAATGACCTCCATAGCTCCGCTAGGGCCTCTTGCGGAATGGCTCACCTGTCCCTCTGTAACTCCTTACGGAGCCTCCGAGGTAACTCCTTCCACGTCACGGGTTACTCACACAGCCACATGCCAACATCCTCCACAAGCCGTAGCTTCGCTTCGACTTCAAGCCGGGAGACTATCCAGCATCTGCTCAAAGAGAGAGGATTTTCGCAACAAGTTGCGAATAGGATGTCTGGACACCTGCGCAAGTCTTCCGCAGTAGTCTCCCAGGCGAAGGGGCGAGTTACTGTGGTCGGTGTCGTGGAGAGGGTATCCCTCCACACGATGCCACTTCCAGCATAGCGGAGCTCCTCGTGTATTTGCGGGATGAAATGTGCCTTTCAGTTTCGGCTGTGAAAGGCTATCTCTCAGCCTTAGGTCTTGCCTTCAGGCTCAAAGGATAGACATTTCTCCCTCGCTGGAACTCACTCTCCTCGTACGAAGCCATGTCCTCTCCTGCCCTCAGTCGGAAGTGAGACCTCCTTGGAACGTGGTTCGAGTCCTCAGGTCTCTAAAGAGACCTCCCTACGAACCACTACGTAAGGCCCCAGATCACCACCTTACCGGGTAGACAGTGTTCCTGCTAGCCT
>NC_090726.1:140235730-140305730 GCF_036898095.1 Palaemon carinicauda | reverse complement strand
CGTCATTGCGTGCATATGTCTCTTGCGCGCCATGATGATCATGCGCGCCAACAGTCTCCTGTACGCAAGGCTGTACCTGAGATAGCGCGCCAGTGTTCACCTGCGCGCCTGTGCTCACCTGCGCGCCAGTGTCTGCGCGCCAGCGCTCACCTGCGCGCTAGCCCTCAACTGTGCGCCAGCGCTCTCCTACGTGCCAGCGCTCTCCAACGTGCCAATGATCTCCTGCGCGTCAGCGCCCACGTACTGCCATCTCTCCTGCGCGCCCACGATCTTCGGATCTGGGCGCTGTAGCGAAGTCAAATACTTCACCTACACTCCAGCGCTCGCCAACGCGCCACCTGCTATCTCCTGCGCGCGTTCACCTGCTCTCGCCTACGGGGATGCGCGCGCGCCCTACGCACCCACGCCCATCCTCTCTAACAGCCATGCACCGCCAGTCTGATGCGAGCCTGCAAGTTACACGCCCACGCACACAGGTTCCGTCTGCGCGCTTGCACGTAAGGGATCTCTCCTGTGCGCGCCCGCCCCCCTACGACATCTTCTGGGGCGCAATCTCTCGCCCGCATGCCCACGGGTCCATCATCTTGATCCTGCCCGCGCGAGAACATTCACCCACGCACGAGGGCGTTCACCCACGTGCGAGGGCGTTCACCCACGCGCCCTCGAGGGCGTTCACCCACGCGCCCTCGAGGGCGTTCACCCACGCGCGAGAGCGCACAATCAGCCTCTTGCGCTCTCTCCTGTGTCTCCCGCGCACGCCTGCGCGCCCGCACAATTGGGCCTCATCAGTCTCCCGCGCGTGACCCTGGGTGTTCCCTATCGCGCGAGCGCCAGCACGCTCCCCCGCGCGAGCGCCAGCACGCTCCCCCGCGCGAGCGCCAGCACGCTCCCCCGCGCGAGCGCCAGCACGCTCCCCCGCGCGAGCGCCAGCACGCTCCCCCGCGCGAGCGCCAGCACGCTCCCCCGCGCGAGCGCCAGCACGCTCCCCCGCGCGAGCGCCAGCACGCTCCCCCGCGCGAGCGCCAGCACGCTCCCCCGCGCGAGCGCCAGCCCCAGCACGCTCCCCCGCGCGAGCGCCAGCCCCAGCACGCTCCCCCGCGCGAGCGCCAGCCCCAGCACGCTCCCCCGCGCGAGCGCCAGCCCCAGCACGCTCCCCCGCGCGAGCGCCAGCCCCAGCACGCTCCCCCGCGCGAGCGCCAGCCCCAGCACGCTCCCCCGCGCGAGCGCCAGCCCCAGCACGCTCCCCCCGCGCGAGCGCCAGCCCCAGCCCCAGCACGCTCCCCCGCGCCAGCACGCTCCCCCGCGCCAGCACGCTCCCCCGCGCCAGCACGCTCCCCCGCGCCAGCACGCTCCCCCGCGCCAGCACGCTCCCCCGCGCCAGCACGCTCCCCCGCGCCAGCACGCTCCCCCGCGCCAGCACGCTCCCCCGCGCCAGCACGCTCCCCCGCGCCAGCACGCTCCCCCGCGCCAGCACGCTCCCCCGCGCCAGCACGCTCCCCCGCGCCAGCACGCTCCCCCGCGTGAGGCTGCAGGACAATGCCCGGCAAGGTCGCCATCCCCACAGAACAGAGCGCTCGGTGGTGGAAGGAAAGCTCCCAGAAAGGTCCAGGAACATTTCTTCTTCTTTTTCTTTTCAGGCGAACCCCCCTATGGAAACTCCTCCCAGGGATCAGTCGATCCCTGTCCCTCCAGAGGGAGTGTCTGACAGCGCAATTGTCAGCCGACAGTCATGGTTTGGGGCACTGATCAGAGCGGTTGTACAGGCTTTCAAGCCTGTTCTCTCTGAATTGGGCCACAAATCCTTGGCTGCGTCTACCCCTCTGAAAAGAAAAAGAGGAGCTTTGGATGCGGTGACTTCTCCGAGGACTAAGCTGTCTCCTCGTAAGCCCTCGATTCAAGTTATCTCCTCCCCAGACTTTTTCTCCCTTCCTGTCGGACGAGGATTTCCTGTCCTCAGGGGAGTCACGTGAGGTGAGACGTTCCCCCATCGCACCAATGAGGGAAACCCCACCTCGCGTTGAAAAGTCTTCCCGGGTAGGGACGGAGAAGAACTTGCCTCCGTCTTTATTGGAGTCCTGCATCCCACCCAGGAGGGAGTCGAAGGACTCGAAGACATTGCCAAAATCCTCGACGAGACTTAGGACGGAGCCAGCTAGTCACCTGGAGAACATCCGCGATTCTCCCCAAGAAGAGCCTTTGGGGACAGGAGACTTCGCTGCAAGTCCGACATCCGAAGGAGGACTACAGGAGTCGGAACATGCATTTTGGCAGGTTCTGATTCTTATTAGGACTCTCAATGGGTTTGCTGACCCAGAGATTCCCCTCGAGAGGGCAAAGACACGGTCTTGGACCGAGTATTTGGAACTCAAAAACCTTCTAAGGCCAGTGTGGCTTTGCCCTGGTCTCAGGGGGTTAAGAGTACCAGGGAAAAGATCGCGGTCCAGCACTCTGAGTTAGCCTCGTCCAACCGATCCAGTGCCGGCAACAAGCTTCTCCCACCTCCTCGCGTACAGCAGAGGAGGTACTTCGAGATCTTGGAGGAGCCTTGTTTAACTCTTCCGCTTCACCATTCTTTGGAAGAGCTTACCAGGGGAGTCCCTCTTGAGAGATTCTCCAACCGGTAGGTGTCATTCTCGGCAACTGAGGTCCTTAACCAGGAGAAGGTTGCGAAGTGTTCTATGCAAGCTACTTCGTGGCTGGATATCTGGTTAGGGACCTTAGGCATCCTGAGACGTTCGGAGGATTTCTCCAAATAACGTACCAGGAAAGCTATGGAGACGTTCCTCCTCTCAGGCACTCGCACGATCGAGTTTCTGGCCCACCAAGTCTCGAACTTGTGGGTGAACACCATCCTGAAACGTCGGGATGCGGTGGCGGAGAGGTTCCATCAGAAGGTCCCTAGCACTTGAGATAAACAGGCTCAGGCATTCTTCCTTGGAAGGAACGAATCTGTTTGAGCCTAGGGACGGGGAACATGCTGCTGAGAGGTGGAGGAAGTCCCACGAAGACTCCTTCCTGCATAGGGCTTTGACATCCAAGCCCTATAAGCCTCCAGCACCCCAGCAGTCCCGTCCTCCCAAGACCACGAAACCGACAACGGCAGCGAAGGCAGTGGTGTCTAAGCCCTTTCCTGTCAAGGTCAAGAAAGGCAAAAAGTCCTCCAGGGGAGGTAAAAATCCTAGAGGGAGCAGCCGAGGCCTCAAACGCTAGGATTGGCAGTCCCCCTGCATGTCCACCAGTGGAGGGATGCCTACAAAGTTGCGCAGACAGGTGGCAGCAACTCGTGGCCGATTCCTGGACGATTTCTGTAATCAGTCAGGGATATCGCGTCCCGTTCACAACATCTCTACCTCCCCTGACGACGAACCCAGTGTCATTGAGCTCCCTTGCCATGAGATCAGCAAGCAGGCAAGCCCTTCGGGCAGAAGTCGAGACCCTGTTGAAGAAGGTCGCTCTCCAAGAGGTCCTCGACGGGTCCCCAGGCTTCTTCAGTCGACTCTTTCTTGTAAAGAAGGCGTGTGGAGGCTGGAGACCAGTCATCGACCTCTCGGCTCTGAACAAGTTTGTCAAGCTAACTCCGTTCAGCATGGAGACCGCAGACACGGTCAGACTAGCAGTGATACCACAAGACTTCAAGTTTACACTGGATCTGAAGGACACGTACTTCCAGATCCCAGTCCATCCGTCTTCAAGGAAGTACTTAAGATTCAGCCTAGATGACAAGGAGTACCAGTTCAAGGTGCTGTGTTTCGGTCTCTCTACAGTACCACAGGTTTTCACCAGAGTGTTCACCCTGATATCATCGTGGGCACACAAGATCGGCATCCGTCTCCTCCGTTATCTGGACGACTGGCTGATCCTAGCAGACTCGGTGTCATCACTTCTTCAACACCGAGACAAACTTCTGGGACTTTGCCAGGATCTGGGGATCATGGTAAACCTCGAGAAGTCCTCTCTGCTTCCCACTCAGACTGGTATACCTAGGTATGATTATAGACACCAATCTCCACAAAGCCTTCCTATCAGATGACAGGATAGCAAGGCTGAGGAAGGTCGCAAGCCCTTTTCTCAAACGAGAAGAACTTCCAGCCCAATCGTGGTTACGTCTCCTCGGTCACCTATCATTTTTGGGACGTCTAGTTCCCAACGGTCGTCTCAGGATGAGATCCCTCCAGTGGCGACTCAAGTCCCGGTGGAATCAAGGTCACGATTCCCCGGGCGTCATGATCCCTATGGGACCTGCGGAACGGAAGGACCTCCAGTGGTGGGTAACAGACGAGAACCTACGAAGAGGAGTGGATCTTCTCGTCCTCCCCCCGGATTTGATGCTGTTTTCGGATGCCTCATAGAAAGGGTGGGGGGCTCACGTACTGCGCCACACGACCTCAGGCCTGTGGTCAGAATCAGAAAAGGGCCTCCATATAAATCTTCTAGAGATGAAGGCCGTCTTCTTGGCCCTTCAACAGTTCCAACAATACCTGACGGGTCGCTCTGTGGTGGTGATGAGCGACAACACCACAGTAGTGGCTTACATCAACAAGCAAGGAGGTACCTTTTTGAAGCAGCGCTCCCATCTTGCAGTAGAGATACTGAGGTGGACCGAAGCCCACTCGATTCCACTATCGGCACGTTTCATTCCAGGCAAGAGGAATGTGCTCGCCGACAACCTGAGCAGAGCGTCTCAGATAGTGAGTACCGAGTGGTCTTTGGATCATCTAGTAACCAACAAAATCCTGACTTTGTTGGGTTCCCCGACTGTGGATCTGTTCGCAACAGCTCTGAACTTCAAGCTTCCGCTGTACTGCTCCCCAGTCCCGGATCCCAAGGCACTCTGGCAAGATGCCTTCCAACAATGGCGGGACAACATCGACGTTTACGCCTTTCCCCCGTTCTGTCTGATGAGGAGGGTGCTCAACAAGACCAGGATATCGGTCAATCTTTCAATGACCCTCATAGCTCCGCTATGGCATCACGCGGAATGGTTTCCGGACCTTCTGCAACTCCTTGCGGAACTCCCAAGAGAACTCCCTCCGCGACACAATCTACTCAGACAACCACATGCCAACATCTTCCACAAAGCCGTAGTTTTGCTGCGACTTCACGCCTGGAGACTATCCAGCATCTCCTCGCGGAGAGAGGATTTTCGCAGCAAGTTACGATCAGGATGTCTGGTCATCTGCGAAAGTCATCCGCATCTGTATACCAGGCAAAGTGGAAAGTCTTCTGTGGTTGGTGTCGTGGAAGGGGTATCTCTCCACTCGATGCCACTATTCCAGCAATAGCAGAGTTTCTCGTGTATTTGCGGGAAGAAATGCGCCTTTCAGTCTCGGCGGTGAAAGGCTATCGCTTAGCCTTAAGTCTAGCCTTCAGGCTCGAAGGAATGGACATTTCTTCTTCGCTGGAACTTTCCCTACTCATACGAAGTTACGAACTTACCTGCCCTCAGTCGGAAGTGAGACCTCCTCCATGGAACGTGGTTCGAGTTCTCAGGTCTCTTAAGAGACCTCCCTATGAACCATTACGCCAGGCTTCAGATCGCCACCTAACTTGGAAGACAGTGTTCCTACTAGCTTTGGCTTCGGCCAAGCGAGTTAGTGAACTTCATTGTCTCTCGTATGACATCGCCGCCCATTCAAGGGGATGGGGGGAGGTAACGTTCAAATTCATCCCTGAGTTTATTGCTAAGACTCAGAATCCGGGAGTAGCGGATCCTCGGTTCAATTCCTTCCAGATTTTGAGTCCCCGTTCTGTAACAGATGACCCAGACCATCTCCTACTGTGCCCAGTAAGGAGTTTGAGGCTATATCTCAAAAGAACGGCTGCAGTCCGTCCTCAGGTGCAAGCGTTATTTGTTAGCACAGGGAGGACTAGAGGAGGGTCACCAAGAACACCATCTTGGCATGGATTCGTAGAGTGATCCATCTGTCCCTGAATCCAGACCCTCCTCCGTCACGTTGCCTAGAGCACATGATGTCAGGGGCGTAGCTACGTCTCTGGCCTTCAAAAAGAATTTCTCAGTGATCCAGGTTCTTCAAGGTGGGGTGTGGAAGCATCAGACCACCTTCACAGCCCACTACCTGCAAGACGTGACCCACAGGAGGCTCGATACGTTCTCTATCGGCCCTGTGGTGGCTGCACAACAGCTGATTTAAAACCTCAAGCTCCTTATTGGACAAGTAGCAGAAGGTTGAGGGCATTGTTACCCGGTTTTAGTCTGCATGAATGAAAAGGTTTGTCTGGCCCTTATTCTTTTCTTCATCTTCCCCTCTCTTGGGGAAAGCAGCATCTTGTGTTCTCTGCATAGCTGCAGGTAATCCATGTTTCCTTTGTGTTCCTAGTATTAAGCTAATACTGTCACGTCCCCATACCCTGACGAGATGGTATTGGGAGAGTCCTAGCCTAAAGTTTCCATCTAAAGAACTACAGGTCAACTTCCTAGGACGAGTCACACTTCATGAGACTTCACACACAGCTTGCGTAGGCCGCAGTTCCTTGCGTAGCAAGGTTCTAGCAAGGTGCAGGGACTCCTTATTTTTGAGTGCTGACACACTCAAATAACGAGCCCCCGGGCAAAGCCAAAAAGCCAGTACTGGCTGGGGCCTCCACCCTTCCTAATTGGTGAGTTTCCCCTATTAAATAGTGTGGTTTGTATTTCAGTTACGGAACAAAAGACAAGTTCATAGATAATTTGTATTTTTCCTAACTATACAAACCTTAGCTATTTAATCAAACTTGCCCGCTAGCCCTATCCCCCTTGAAGTCCTACCTCCAAGCAAAGTGAGCTCAGGCACAGGTGTATGTGAGGGGGAGGGAGGGTAGCAAACTACCCTTCCCTACCCCCGCTAACTAGCGATGGGGTAGTAAACCCCTGTTAAAATTCTAATGGCTCGTCATTTCAGCTATGCCGAAAGTAATACCCCTATTAAATAGCTAAGGTTTGTATAGTTAGGAAAAATACAAATTATCTACAAATTTGTCATATATATCTATATCCGCTGACAATGGTTGACCCCCAGTGGGAACTTGGGGTTTTAGGTGGGGAAAACGGTAAAGTTTTACTGTATTACAGATTCTCATCTTGGACAGAAAATATATGTTTTCCTGGAGTAAATAATGTGATTTGACCGAATTTGACCTTCATTTCAACCGCAAACAAACAGAACAACCAGTTCGAGTAACTTTAAGTAGCCTAACTGGTTGCTATTATTACGGCTGAAATGAAGGTGAAAACCGGTTAAATCACGTTATATTCTATAGGAAAACATATTTTCTATTAAAATGTTTAAATATAATGGCTCTTGTTATATATTTTCAGTTAAAATGTTTAAATATAATGAATCTTTTTCAAATTCTATGTCACTTCGCTCACCAAGAATGTATGTACTGCGAACGCTAACATTAGCAATGTTACGCAACGTTACTAATGTTATGTTGCCATTGCTAACGTTAGCAATGCTACTCTAATATTAGCATGTGTATTTTTAAGCAATTTTCCTTATACCCTTCACACAATATATGAAAGGGTACAAGAGTGTACAGAACCCAACAAACCCACCTAACCCTAACCTAGTTCCCAGGTCACAACCAATAGGTGGGGGCAAGCCCCCAGACCCCCTTTCCAGGTCACAACCCCTATCCAAGGTTCTACCTGCAAATATATACAATTAAAGAAATTAATGACTTACTTCTATGACCGTGGCGACGAAACTTGTTAACGTCTTAACCTCTTTGTATCCACATCGCCGTTTCTTCTTTGTCTTAGCTTAGTCTGCACTTGGGACACTGTAAACGCTGGGCTATTACATTTTGAGATTTAAGAAAATTATCAACATTGGAATTCACCGAAATATTTTCAAGTATGGATTACTGCCGTTGTTACAATTTTCTATCTCCATCGTAAAATACGCAAAAAGACGTCACTTGAACTAACAAAGACCTGACTTGGACAAAGGTTTCTACGGAAAAGGGTTTGTTGGAAGGTGGGGGTTGGGAAATATTAAACCCCCCTATGTAAACTTTCCATACATATGGGTTCGTGATTGGTTAACAACAGAAAAGCAACGGAGTCTAGAGAGTAAACATGAATGAACTAGAATGGGAAACTTGTCAAGAGCAAGTATTTATGTGAAATTGGGGTGTGACAAGGTAATAACCAAATGTATAAAAGTAATATAGAAAGATAAGAGTGTATGATAATAATATTTAATGGCAATATAAAATGAGATGATTTTATAAGGTATCGGATAGTAAAACGAGTAATACTGGGGTCAAACGTAATATGTTTACGAGGGTATAGTTGGAATGGTATAGTTGTACTGGATCAAGTCATATACTTGAATAAAGCGGATGAAGTCGAATAGTTAAATTTGGCGGGTAGCGAAGAAGAAATCTCATTGGTGGATGTGGAGTCTATGCGCAGGGGGGAGGAGTTTTCTGCTATGTACAAACGAACGAATGAGAGCGACTACAACCGACCAGTAGAATGACAAAAAATATATGAAAAATACTGCTAATGTTAACATTTTACGCTAACATTGCTAATGTTAGTTTGAGCAGCTCAATATTACCGTATTTTGTTTATTATACATCCAAGAAGGTAATATATAGAGAAGAAAAGGCTTGTTTTACCATTATATACCGTTTCCCACGTATGTTTTCCAAACCCAAAACCCCGAGTTCCCACTGGGGGTCCATTATCGTTGGATATAGATATCTACAGTATATATTTCTGAAACTATTCATTTGCTACAGGAACGATTGTCATTTTCGAAGAGAGCGGAATTTTTTCTATAGAAAAAAGTAGTTTTTATGAATAGAACTTACCTGGCAGTTATATATACATAGCTAATAATCTCTATTCGGCAGAATTTTTCTAAACTAGGCACTGGTGGTTGGGTGGTAACACCCGTTAAAGGGTGGTAGGAGGAATCATTCCCGTTTTCTGTTCTTCAGTTCATCTCTGCCGGCCGGATCGAGAACACGTTGGTCCGTCATTAAGAGTTTTTCTTCGCTTTCGTTGCTCGGTGTACCAGTCTGCTTTTTTGGTGAAGTACTCTGATTTGGGGTTTTGGCGATCGTGTATTTTGTTTTCTCTTAGCTTTTTCGCTGTTTTTCATTATGAGTGAAAAGAGTCATTACCGTATCTGTGCGAATGAGGAATGTAAGGTGAGACTACCGAAAATGGCGGTAGACCCTCACACCGTTTGTTCTAATTGTAGGGGTTTTGTTTGTGCCCTTGATAATAGGTGCGGGGAATGTAAGGTTTTGGATGAGAAAGATTGGTTAATTATGAAGTGCTATGTGCGTAAGCTAGAGCTCGATAGAGTTAGGAGAGCTTCTAGGTCTAAGTGTAAGTCTGTTAGTGGTAAGGAAGACGAACTTAGTGTAGATTTATCTATTGAACCTATAATTGATTCCTCTTTGGAAGTTGATCCTTCCCTTGAGGTAGTAACTCCTGCACCTCCTACAGGTTCCGTATCTACGGATGACCCTCGGTACGCTAGCCTGGCGTCCGAGTTGAAGGCCATTAAAGAACAACTGGAGGCCTTTAAAGGTAAGGAAAGTGATAGTGCCTGTGTTAGTGCAGTGGAGGTGGCGACTGACCGAACCTGTCATTACCCTAGGCCTAGACCTCTACCAAGCTCCCAGGACCAAGGGAGAAGGTACGTCGATGACCGAAAGGGGGTGAGAGGTACGTACCCTCGGTCAGCCGTCGCCTCAGACAGTCCTGTTGTCGATTCCCAGGCTGCTCTTGACCGTCACGGGAAAGACGTGTCGGATGTGTTGCTTTCTTCTCCGAATTCGTCCAGACGTAAATGGAAGTTTGAAGCTTCAAGACCTACTAAAAGGAGATGGAACCGCGACGAACTGTCTCGTTCTTTCTCTCCCGGTTCTAGCAGTTATGAACCTTGTCCGTCGGAGGATGATTTCGACTCCGTGCCTGTGAAAAGGGCGAAGCCTACTGCCGAAGATCCTCCCCCTTCTACGAGTGTTATTCGTCAGCCCCCCCCCCCCCCCCCCTTCGGGGCCGCAAGACCCAGCTGATGTTGCTAAATCCTTTATGTCTGTCATGCAGGAACAACTTTTGACTTTAGTGCAAGCCTTTAGCCGCCCTCACGCCCAGTCTGACAGACGTAAAGACGACTCGTTACCAATTAAGAAGTCTGCTTCTAAGAGAGAACGGAGTTCTTCTTTAAAGAAAACTTCTCCCTCTCTACGCCAGGATGAGGAATGTGTGCTTTTGCCAGGCGATACTTCTTCGCGATACCAGGACGATACGGTTTCTCGTTCTCGATACCGGGACGATACCTTATCGAACGATGCTGCTTCTCGTTCTCGATGCCAAGACGATAACGCCTCCCGTTCACGATACCAGCACGATACCTCCTCTCGTTCGCTTCGCCACGACGATACCTCCTCTCGTTCGCTTCGCCACGACGATACCTCCTCTCGTTTGCTTCGCCACGACGATACCTCCTCTCGTTCGCTTCGCCACGACGATACCTCCTCTCGTTCGCTTCGCCACGACGATACCTCCTCTCGTTCGCTTCGCCACGACGATACCTCCTCTCGTTCGCTTCGCCACGACGATACCTCCTCTCGTTCGCTTCGCCACGACGATACCTCCTCTCGTTCACGACGCCACGACGATACCGACCCTAGTTCTCGACGCCACGACGATACCGCCTCTCGTTCACGACGCCACGACGATACCGCCTCTCGTTCTCGCCGCCACGACGATACCGCTCTCGACATCAGAACGACTCTGCCTCTCGTTCTCGGTCCCAGGGCGATATCACCCTGCCTCTGCGGGACGATACTGCCTCTCGTCCCAAGGATTCTTCTAGTGCTGGACTCCAGGATGCAACCCGTCTTTTGCAGGATGATGCCTTTGATTTGCCCTTGTCAGGTTCTAAGGATCCTTCTTCTCTTTCGAAGGATATTGCAGATCTGGATCAGGACCTCGAGGATGTTTCTGATGATGATAATCCTGCCGACGCTGCGGGAGATTACAAAGTTCTCTCTCGCTCCCTTCTTGAACTTTTTGGAGAGGAATTCCAACCTGCTGCCCCTCAATCTCCTCAGTCCCAATTTAACAGAAAGAAGGCCAAGAAACACTCGGCCTTCATCAAGATGAAGCTGTCTATCTTCGCCAAGAAGGCTCTCACGAAGATTGATGACTGGATGAAGGAGCGGAGACAAACAGTTAAGACTTCCTTCTCGTTTCCACCAGCTCGTCTTGCTTCAAAAGCGGGTATGTGGTATGCAACTGGAGAACCTTTGGGTCTGGAGTGCCTTCCTCCTCCAAGGGTGACTTTTCTGGTTTAGTGGACTCTGCTAGAAGGCATGCTCTCAACTCAGCCAAGGTCATGTGGTCGATGTCGGAGCTGGATCATCTCGTCAAAGGTATTTTTAGAGCCTTTGAGGTTTTTAGTTTCCTAGACTGGTCGCTTGGGACTCTCGCAAGGAAAACTGACCAGATGGAAGGATCTAGGGACCTTACCAGTATTATGTCCTGTATGGATAAGGCCCTCAGAGATGGGGCGAATGAGTTGGCTGCGCTGTTCTCAGCTGGGGTCCTAAAGAAAAGAGCTCTGCTTTGCTCTTTTGCTTCTAGGTCTGTTACCACTGCACTAAAGTCTGAGCTTCTTTACGCCCCCCTCTCTCAACATCTTTTTCCCGAGTCCCTTGTTAATGACATTACGCTTTCTCTGGCCCAAAAAGCCACCCAAGACTTTTATCTCGTTCTGCTCGTAAGCCCTTGGCAGCCCCTCCTTCTTTGAAACGGGAGGAAAGGAGATTCCAGCAGCCCTTTCGGGGCAGGACTACTTCAAGACCAGATTTTAGAGGGAGAAGGCAAGAATCAGGACCAAGATCTACCAGGGGTTCTTTCAGACCTCGCTCCAGAAAATGAAGTTCGTCTCCTCCAGACAGTAGGCGCAAGACTGTCAGGTTTTTGGCAGTCTTGGAAGAGGAGAGGGGCGGACACCTGGTCCCTCTCAGTCATCAAGGAAGGATACAAGATCCCCTTTCTGAAAAAACCTCCTCTCGCAGATGCTCCGCTGGCCTTAGTAACCCGGTACTCAGATCCGGGGAAACAGAAGGCCCTAATAGACCTTGTCGACCAAATGCTAGACAAGGGGGCGATAGAACCGGTTCGGGATCTATCCTCCCCAGGCTTTTACAATCCCCTGTTTCTGGTCCCCAAGAACTCGGGCGGATGGAGACCCGTCCTGGATGTCAGCGCTCTCAACGTATTTGTGGAGAAGACAAAGTTCTCCATGGAGACGACTCAGTCGGTGCTGGCGTCAGTACGTCCAGGGGACTGGATGGTGTCCCTCGACTTGCAGGACGCATATTTCCATGTCCCCATCCATCCTACTTCGAGGAAGTACCTGAGATTTGTAATGCAGGACAAGTGCTTCCAATTCAGGGCTCTTTGCTTCGGTCTCAGCACGGCTCCTCAAGTCTTCACCAGGATAATGGCAAATGTGTCAGGTTGGCTGCATCAGGAGGGGATAAGGATATCCTTCTATCTGGACGATTGGCGGATTCGTTCACGATCGAGGGAGAAATGTCTGGAGGATTTACGGAAGACTTTTATGATGGCTCAAGATCTAGGCCTGGTCATCAACAGGGAGAAGTCTCAGATCAGACCGAATCAGACTATTCTCTATTTGGGGATAGTTCTGAATTCAGTTCTTTTTCGGGCTTTTCCCTCTCAGGAAAGACAGACCAAGTGTCTCGTAAAAGTCAGAACTTTCCTGGACAAGAAGAGATGCACAGCGAAGGAGTGGATGAGTTTGCTGGGGACTCTATCCTCCCTCGAACAGTTTGTCTCTCTGGGGAGACTCCACCTAAGGCCTCTTCAGCACTTTCTTTCGAAGACGTGGAACAGAAAGATGCAGGAAGACTCCTTTTCCTTCCCCATTCCAACAGAAGTCAAGACTCTTCTGAAGTGGTGGCTGGACCCAACCTTGTTAGGGGAAGGGATCTCCTTACACAAGAAGAACCCAGACCTAGTGTTGTTTTCAGACGCATCAGAGTCAGGCTGGGGGGCAACACTAGGAAGCAAGGAGGTCTCAGGCTGTTGGGAAGGAATTCAGCTGGGATGGCACATCAACAACAAGGAGCTGATGGCCATTTTTCTGGGGCTAAAGGCCTTCAAGGACTTGGTGTCTAGGAAGATTGTGGAGGTCAACTCAGACAACACCACAGCTCTTGCTTACATCAGGAAGCAAGGAGGGACTCACTCTCTGTCTCTGTTCGAGACAGCAAGAGAGCTCCTTCTTTGGGCGAAGGAGAACAGGATAAACCTGCTGACGAGGTTTGTTCAGGGACAGAAGAATGTGAGGGGGGACATGCTCAGCAGGAAAGGGCAGGTCCTTCCCACAGAATGGACCCTCAACCAACAGGTCTGTCAGTGTCTCTGGAGGCTGTGGGGGAGACCCCTCATCGATCTTTTCGCCTCCAACTTATCCAAGAGGATCCCCATCTATTGCTCCCTAGTTCCGGACAAGGAGGCAATAGCAGTAGACGCCTTTTTGATGGATTGGACGGGGATGGACACTTTTGCTTTTCCCCCGTTCAAGATCATCAATCTGGTAGTCAGGAAATTCGCCCTCCTCGATTCGGGACGGATGATCCTGATAGCTCCGTTCTGGCCGATGAGGGAATGGTTCACGGAGGTGGTGGACTTGTTGATGGACTTTCCAAGAAGCCTCCCTGCAAGTCCAAATCTGCTCAGACAACCCCACTTCGAGAGATATCATCAAAACCCCCTCGCTCTCAATCTGACTGCCTTCAGACTATCGAGAAGCTCGTCAGATCGAGAGGCTTTTCAGCGCAAGCTGCGAAAGCTATCGCCAGAGCGAGGAGGGTCTCTTCGCAGAGGTTCTACCAGTCCAAGTGGGAGACTTTTAGAGCTTGGTGTAGGAAGCACAAGATTTCCTCATCCACTACCTCTGTGAGCCAGATTGCGGATTTCTTGTTGTACCTCAGGCAGGACGCTAAGCTAGCTGTGTCCACTATCAAGGGGTACAAAAGTATGCTCTCTTCCGTCTGTCGGCATAGAGGCTTGGACTTGTCTCGCGATAAGGACTTACATGACCTCTTGAAGTCTTTTGAGACGACCAAGCAGACCCAGTTAAAGCCCCCTCCTTGGAACCTTGATGTGGTTCTTGAATTTCTGTGCACCAAGATATTTGAGCCCATCTCACAGGCTCCCCTTAGGGAGGTTACCAAGAAGACCCTCTTTCTTTTGGCCTTAGCAACAGCTAAAAGAGTTAGTGAAGTGCATGCAATTGAAAAACAGGTAGGCTTCAATCTGGATGGGGCAGTTTGTGCCTTGAGATTAGACTTTCTCGCTAAGAACGAGAACCCTTCTAAGCCCTGGCCGAGGACCTTTGAGGTTCCTAACTTGACCAACCTAGTGGGTCAAGAGCAAGAGAGGCTTCTCTGTCCAGTACGAGCCCTCAAGACCTACTTGTCTCGCACGAAAAGTGTGAGAGGCTCTTCTAGCTCCCTGTGGTGTTCTGTGAAAGATCCTCAGAAGCCCCTTTCCAAGAACGCTTTGTCCTTTTTCCTGAGGGAAGTGATAAGAGAAGCGCATCTCTTGTGTGAAGAGGAACACTTCGGACGTTTAAAAGTGCAAGCTCACGAAGTGAGGGCCATTGCGACCTCGCTTGCTTACCGCAAGAACATGTCGCTCCGTCAAATTATGGATGCGACATTCTGGAGGAGCAACTCTGTGTTCGCCTCTCATTACCTCAGAGAGGTGAGGGTGGATTATGAGAAATGTTATACCTTGGGCCCATACGTAGCTACGGCTTCTGTATTAGGCAAAGGAGTTACTACCTCCCCTCAACCTTAGTTTTGATTACTTGTGCATAGGTTGGTGTATTTTTATTGGTTGTCTGAGGACTTCGACTTGTGTACAGTCACCTCAGTCTAGTTAGATAATTTTTATTTACTTTGCAAATGTTAGGTGGTTGGTTTGGTAAGGTTGCAGTTTTTATTTTGGGCAATAGGTAGTCCTGAAGTCTAGTCAGATTGTTGGTCTCACCCCATTGACAGACTCGATTGAGTGTTTTCAGCACTGTAGGTCACATCCTGGCTGACACTCCTAAGGGAAAGCGACTCAAGAGGCAGGAACCTTTGAAGTCAGCTACCTTAGCAGGTAAGGAATCAAGGTGTTTATTTATCCTACAGCTTTTTTGGTTGTTTCCCCAACGATGTTTACTGTCTATCACCCTCCTCCAAGTGTGTTAATCAGCTATGTATATATAACTGCCAGGTAAGTTCTATTCATAAAAATGGAGTTTTTATGATAAAACAGTTTTGTGAATACTTACCTGGCAGTTATATATACATTCGAAGGCCCACCCACCTCCCCTCAGGAGACAGGTCGGGCATAGATGAACTGAAGAACAGAAAACGGGAATGATTCCTCCTACCACCCTTTAACGGGTGTTACCACCCAACCACCAGTGCCTAGTTTAGAAAAATTCTGCCGAATAGAGATTATTAGCTATGTATATATAACTGGCAGGTAAGTATTCACAAAACTTTGTTTTACCATAAAAACTCCATTTTTTCTCTAGGTTACATTGCTCTGTAATTCAGTACAATTATACCAGGAAAACATACTGGG
The DNA here is from genome assembly GCF_036898095.1 of Palaemon carinicauda. Taxonomy (NCBI): domain Eukaryota; kingdom Metazoa; phylum Arthropoda; class Malacostraca; order Decapoda; family Palaemonidae; genus Palaemon; species Palaemon carinicauda. The sequence goes on along the minus strand of NC_090726.1, from coordinate 140,290,078 downwards.
GAACCGGTATGTAATGGTAAAACAAGCCTTTTCTTCTCTATACATTACCTTTCTGGATGTATAATAAACTGATGAAAAAATGCGCTAGTTATCCATATCCTATACTAAAGGTATATTTGTTCCGTAACCGAAATACAAACCACGCTATTTACATAGGGTTTCCTTTCGGCGTAGCTGAAATGATGAGCCATTAAAGTTTTAACGAGGGTTTAACTACCCCCGCGCTAGTTAGCGGGGGTTAGGGGAGTGGTAGCTAGCTACCCCTCCCCCCTCCACACACCGGTGAGCTGCCCTACTTCACTTTTGGCTCGTACGATGTGCAGATGTTCTGTCCCGTCCTCGCATATTGACAGCCTTATTTTTTCTGCTTTTTCTTCCAGTGTGTGTTTGTTGAAGTTGGCCTCTACCTTTGCTTTCCACCATGCGGAAATGCCCTGGACTTCCCGATCGCCCCTGTGGAACTTTTATGTCGGCGATCGAGACAGACCCTCACACCCTTTGCCCGCAGTGTCGAGGTCAACGGTGTAGTAGTGATAATCTGTGTATGGAATGTCGGGAGTGGCCTACCTCCCAGTGGGAGAAGTTTGCGCTGCGGCGTAAGAAGAGTTCTAAGAGAGACCGTTCTTCCCCACAGGGGAAGGAAGGCTCCAAGGACTATTCTTCGGTTGCCCGAACCTCCTCCGAAGCTACCACTCGTTTGGTCTCTCGTGAGAGGCCGCCGAATGGTAGCGTAGGCCCTTCTTGTTCCCAAACTCGGTGTGTGGGAGAGGGCGTTGCCCCTCCTCCGCCGGGGGAGGATTTTATTGACTTTGTAGACTATGATCAAACAGTGTCTAATGATGATCTTTTCCAGCTTTGGACTTCCTTGGGGCTTAAGGGCTCGCCCTCCAAGGAAGCCCTGTTTGATCTGATCCAGTTAGGGGCAGCTGTCCAACAATCGCCGGTAATACCAGAGGTAGATCCTTTGGCTATTGACGACGTTGTTGTGACAGAGGCGTCTGACGGGTCGGGTCAAACCCTTGCTGATACTGTTGCTGTTGCTGCTGAAGGGCCAGGGTCCCCCTCCGAACATCCTTCAAGGGGGAAGCTGGGTCCAACGGTCTCTCCTGCAAGTGTTGCTCCCCCTCGGGGGAGTGCACTAACAGAGACTCCTCTTCAGAGGACCGACGATGCTGATACCCTGCCACGTGGTCGCCTTCGCCGTAAGGCTCACCATCCTCTTCGTCGCCGAGGCCTTCCTTCTCTTTACAAGGGAGTCAAGAGTCGCCTCCTTCGGGTAATCCTCGTCGTCCCCTGCGGAGGATTCTTCTCGTCGGGAGCAGACCGTAACAGCAGCACCTCTCGACCTCTCTGCTGATCGTTCGCGATCTCCTGTGCCTGCCATATCTCCCTTGCCTATGCAAGCACCGGTTCCTTCGAGGCAGAAGGACCTCTCCCACAATGTGGGTGAGGCCCTTCCGCACCAGGTTACACCTGTGCGCCCTTCTGAAGCGCGCAAGCGCCACCGCTCACCTGACCGCCGAAGCCCTCCTGCTCGCCAGCACTCTCCTGCTCGCCAGCGCTCTCCTGCTCGTCAGCGCCCTCCTGCTCGCCAGCGCTCTCCTGCCGTAGTCTCTCCTGACTCTCCTCGCCAGCGCCCTCCTGATCGCCAGCGCTCTCCTGCTCGCCAGCGATCTCCTGCTCGCCAGCGATCTCCTGCTCGCCAGCGCTCTCCTGCTCGCCAGCGCCCTGCGCGCAAGCGCTCTACGGCAGATGAGTCGTCAGACTCTTCTTGCCAGCGCTCTTCTGACCGTCAGCACTCTCCTGATCGTCAGCGCTCTCCTGATCGTCAGCGCTCTTCTGACCGTCAGTGCTCTCCTGACCGTCAGCGCTCTCCTGATCGCCAGCGCTCTCCTGATCGCCAGCGCTCTCCTGATCGCCAGCGCTCTCCTGATCGCCAGCGCTCTCCTGATCGCCAACGCGCCCCTGTTCGCCAGCGCTCTCCTGCTCGTCAGCGCTCTCCTGCTCGCCAGCTTTCACCTGCTCGCCAGCGCTCCCCTGCTCAGCGATCGCCTGCGCGTCCTCGCACTTCAGCCCCTTCTGCGCGCCCTGCGCTTCAACAGTCTCCTGAACGTCGCCCACCTCCCGCGCATCAGCGCACTGCGACACGCCCAGTTCCTGATACGTGCCCAGCGCGCCAACGCTCGCCCACGCGCCCACGATCTTCGGATCTGGGCGCTGGCAAGGAAATTGTTCCTCTGGCTCGTCAGCGTTCCCCTACGCGACGACCACCGCCTGCATTCCAGTCTCCAGCGCGCACTAAAGTGCATACGCGACCGCGCGCCCACGAACCAGATCCTGAGCCCGCCCACGAGACTTCACCATCGAGACCTTCAGCCAAGGCGCGCCATCCTACGCGCCAGCATTCTCCTGCGCGCCCGCGCGATTCTTTGCCTGTGCACGAGCGCTCACCAACGCGCCACCGCGCCCACGCTTATGATTGCCACAGGGCTTCGACTCGTCCACGCGCCAACTCTCCTGTACGTGGTCGGTCGCCCACGTGTTCCACACGTCGTCGATCGCCAACGCGCCATCGCTCGCCAACGCGCCATCGCTCGCCAACGCGCCGTCGTTCGCCAGCACGCCGTCACTCACCAATGCGACATCGTTTGCCAATGCGCTTGATCTCGCCTAGGCCACATCGTTCGCCTACGCGCTTGATCTCGCCTAGGCCACATCGTTCGCCTACGCTCCATCACTCTCCTGATCGCCAGCGATCACCCAGGCGCTCCCGCTCGCCTGTGCTTTCACGCACACCCTTGCCTGTGCGCTTACGTGCCCACTCGCCAGCGCGCTTACGCGCCCACTCGCCAGCGCGCCCACGCGGCCATTCGCCTACGTGCCCATGCGCCCATTCGCCAAGTCACCAGCGCTCCCTCATCTCCACGCGCCAACGGTCGCCCGCGCGCGATCCAGCACCCACGCGTGATCCCATGGTTCTGCCATCGCGCGAGCACCAGCGCGAACCAGCGATCCTTCCACTGCGCGATCGCCAGCGTGAACCATCGATCCGCCCATCGCGCGATTCCCGCCGGGTTTCGCAGCGCGCCCAACCTTGCGAGGCACCAGGCCCGCATACTTCCAGGTCATCCTCGCGATCGCCATCACGGAAGCGTCGAGCACGCATCCAGGAACAAGACGAGTCTTCAGAGAGGTCTGGATACCTTTTTTTCTTCCCTTTCTTCTTTCCAGACAGGACCTGTAGTATCCACTCCGAAGGATCAACCGATCCCCTTCCCTCCAGCGGGGATCTCTGACACTGCGTCAGTCAGCCGCCAGCCTTGGTTCGGTTCCCTGATGAAAGCGGTGGTGCAGGCTATGAAGCCAGCCCTCGCTGATCTGGGACTGAAACCAAAGGCTCCCTCGCCCCTGCTGAAGAGAAGGAGAGGAGTGGACTTCGCGGTGACTTCTCCCCGGGTTAAGCTGGCTCCCAAGAGGTCCGTCGGGAAGGCCCCTTCTCCTCGCAGACGCTTTCTCCTTCTCCTATGGACGAACCTTTCCCGTCCTCGGGAGAATCCAGCAAGGTGAGACACACTCCCACGGCACCAATGGGAGGAACCCCACCTCAAGGAAGAGAAACATCTCGCGTAGAAGTACCTTCCAGACCACTTTACTGGAGTCCTGTATCCCTCCCAGAAGGGAGCCCAAGGACTCCAAGACGTTACCCAAATCATCGTCAAGGTTTCGTCCAGAGCCAGCCCTTCCCCGAGAGAACGTCCGCGTTTCTCCCCATGAAGAGCCAATGGGGACAGGAGACTTAGCTGCCAGTCCACAAGGAGGAGAGCAGCGAGAATCGGAGCACGCCTTCTGACAGGTCCGTGGACTAATGAGGCAACTCAATAGTTTCAAGGATCCCGAGACCGCCCCTCGCGAAGGCAAGGATACGGTCCTGGACCAAGTTTATGGCACTCAGAAGACCCCCAAGACCAGTGCAGCCCTGCCCAGGTCCCAAGGGATGAAGAGTGCCAGGGACAAGGTCGAGGGCCAGCTTTCCGAGCTTGCCTCCTCCAGCCGTTCTTCTGCCGGGAACAAGCTCCTCCCACCTCCTCGCATACAGCAGAGGAGGTACTTTGAGATCATGGAGGAGCCTTGTTTAACCCTTCCCCTGCACCACTCCGTGGAAGAGCTCACCAGGGGTCTCTCTGTGGAGAAACTCAATGCCCGGCAGGTGACATTCACAGCGTCGGAGGTCTTGAGCCAGGAGAAGGTCGCGAAGTGTGCCATGCAGGCCACTTCGTGGCTGGATGTCCGGCTAGGATCTCTGGGCATCCGATTGCGCTCTGAGGACTTGTCCAAGGAGAGCAATAGGAAGGCCCTGGAGACCTTCCTCCTCTCGGGAACGCGCTCTATCGAGTTTTTAGCTCACCAGGTCACTAACCTGTGGGCTAACTCGATTCTCAAGCGCCGTGACACTGTGACCGAGAGGTTCCACCCGAAGGTCCCCGCGATGGATGTCAGCAAGCTCAGACACTCCTCCATCCTTGGAGGAAGCCTGTTCGAGCCCAAGGACGTAGAACGGACAGCTGAGAGGTGGAGGAAAAAGAGTCAAGATTCGCTCCTCCAGAAGGCCCTTACATCCCGGCCCTACTTGTATACTGATGTTTTTGATCAACTGAAAGGTAAATTGAACCAATCAGAAATTCAAGTTGAGGTCCACCATCATCCTCAACAATTAGATCAAAAGGACACAAAGAAAAAGAGGAACACAAAACCCACTATATCAAGATCCTCTCTAGAGATACCTCCGGGAAATATTGTTAGATCATATATTGCCAATGGGAAGACTTCATCTAAGGTGTCTTCCAAAAAATAAACCGAAGTTTTTTCCTCCATTCTGCTATGGAATGGCCAGGGTTTAAGGGTGAAATATGAAGAACTTAAGCTCCTCATACGTGAGCACTCCCATATAACTGTATGTCTACAAGAAAGCAAGCTCGATGCTAATACTCCTTATCCTCGAGAGTATGTTAGCTATAAGACACCATATGATGAACGAGCAGGGAGCCATGGGGGAAGTCTTATATACGTTCGTCGAGATGTTCCCTAAATATCTTTGTCTATCTGTACCCCTCTGCATGCAGTGGTTGTACAGAATAATATAGGGAGAAAATACAGAATCTGTTTTCTTTACTTGCCTCCAAATGATAACATCTCATATGATAATATAGTAGAGGTGATTAAACAACTCCCACAACCTTTTCTCTTACTAGGAGATTTTAATAGTAGACATACTTTATGGGGTGATGTTTTGGCAAATGCAAGGGGTAATATATCATCAATATTTGAGAATGAAGATGTCAGACTCCTTAATATAGGAGAGCCCAGACATTTTCATGTTCAGACTGGTACCTTGTCCTGCATTGACCTATCAGTTGCAAGCTCTGTCTTCTCGATTTTAATTGGAGAACATTAGAAGATTGGCAAACTATTGATCATGCACCAATTATTATAAACACCAACAATGGTCCACCTTTACAGAGATCGCCTCAATGGAATCTTGATAAGGCGGACTGGGATAGATTTCGGAAGTCAAGTGAAATTGAAGGAAATGCAGAACAGTTTGAAAGTGTTGATGATGCCATAGACTTCCTTAATGGAACTCTTCACACAGCAGGAGTCAATTCCATTCCCAAAACTACGGGGATATTCAGATGACGACCAGTCCCCTGGTGGTCATCAGAACTAACTGCCCTGCACAGAGCCACAAGAAAGTCTTTAACTCAATTGCGCATGCAGTTACAAGAAATGTAGAGTACAGTTCCGTCGTGCCATGAAAGAAGCTAGGCACCAGTCTTGGATGTCATTTGTTTCTTCTATTAACAGTAGAACACCAACATCATCTGTATGGAGGAAAGTAAAAAAGATAGCAGGGAAATTCACCCCAAACCCACCACCAGTGTTAAAGTTAAATGGCCAGTATATGACTGGAGCAACCGAAGTTAGCAATGCCCTGGCTGACCATTTTTCAAATGTATTGTGCAAGTGTGAAACAGCTCCTGGTCACCAGTATAGGAGCATTAAGGAAAAGAAAGTTTTAAACATCGCAACAAGAAAGCAAGAGTCATACAATTCTCCTTTTACTGAAAGAGAATTTGATTCTGCTCTTGCTACGTGTAACGATACAGCCCCTGGACCCGGTGGAATTCCATATGCAATTATTAAACATTTACCTTTTAATACAAAGTTATTTATTTTAAGCATTTTTAATCAAATATGGCATGATCATAGTTATCCAAGTGTTTGGGAACTAGCCATTTTTTTAGCCTTTTTAAAACCTGGTAAGGACAAGTTTTTAGCAGCACATTATAGGCCAATTGCATTGACATCTTGTTTGTGCAAAATCATGGAAAAGATGGTCAATGTAAGACTAATGAGGTACCTTGAAAAGAAGGATATTTTATCACCCATTCAATGTGGATTCAGAAAAATGCACTCAACGACTGATGTGCTGATACAACGTGAGTCTTCCATTTGTGAAGCCTTTGCTTCCAAACAGCAACATGTGACAGTATTTTTTTATCTTGAAAAGGCATATGATACCACATGGAAATATGGTATACTTAAAAGAATCCATGAGTTTGGATTAAGAAGAGAGCTACCACTATTTATTCAGTCATTTCTTTCACATAGAGTTTTCCAAGTGAGAGTTGGGGAATTTCTATCAGAGAGTAAATGCCACGAAGGAGGAGTTCCTCAGGGGAGTGTGCTGAGTGTAACCCTTTTTGCACTAGCAATTAATGGGATATCCTCAGTCTTTCCCCGGGATGTTCTCGCAACATTATTTGTGGATGATATCTCTATATCATTTGCTGGAGCTAGAATGGCAATGGTTAAAAGAAAAATACAACACTCTATTGATAAAATTTTCCAGTGGGCCGATATGAATGGATTTAAGTTCTCGACAAGTAAAACTACAATTGCCCATTTCTGTCCTATCCGGGGAGTACATCCAGACCCGGATATATACATGAAAGGTCAACGTATCCCATGTGCAAGTGAAGCTAAATTTTTAGGGTTGATATTTGATTGTAGGCTTACATGGGTTTCTCACTTAAAAGTATTAAAAGCTAAATGTCTTGAGGCTCTGAATCTTTTAAAAGTATTGTCCCATACATCATTGGAGGCAGACCGCAATACTATTTTAAAATTATACAAAGCCTTGATTTTTTCCAAAATTGGTTATGTATGTGAAATATACTCCTTAGCCACCCTAAGCGAGTTAAAAATATTAGATTCTATACATCATGCTGGTATTAGATTGTCCACACAAGTGTTTAGAACCTCACCTATCACAAGTCTCCTTGTTGATGCTGGTGAGTTTCCTCTAGACCTTTACCAAATGTCCTCTATTATTCGGTATTGGTTTAGATTGCAAAGACTCCCGAATTCTTCAGCCTCTCAGACTGCAAGCCTTGTAAGGCACTCAACATACTTTTGAGTTGCACCCAAAATCTCCTCAACCTTTTGGGTTTCGGATGAAACAATTATTAAACAATCTGGATATAATTAGAATTAAGGTGCTTCCATTCAAGGTATCATCAACGCCTCCATGGAAATTACGTGACGTATCCTTTTGTAAATACTTTATTGAAGTTGAGAAGAATATGACTGACTTAGAATCCAGGTCTCTTTTTATGGAACATGTTGCAGAACATAGGGGATCGACTTTTATGTATACTAATGGCTCCAAATCTGATGCTGGCGTTGGATTTGGAGTACATAGTAATGATTTTAATTGTAGAGGTGCACTTCCTCTATCAGCTTCCATATTTACTGCCGAACTGTATGGCATACTAACTGCTATTGAAAAAATAGCTTTGGAAAAGGAGGTTAATTTTACAATTTTTAGTGATGCAAGGAGTGTTCTTCAAGCTTTAGAAATTTTTAATTCTAGTAACCCTCTAGTTTTAAAGATTTTAGAATGGCTTTTTATTGTTGGACGGAGAGGTATAACAGTTCAATTTTGTTGGGTTCCAGCACATATAGGTGTGTCTGGGAATGAGAAGGCAGATTTACTGCTGAAGAATGCGACATCCGAGTTGCTATCAAGGAGGTATCCCATTCCCTGTAATGATTTCCAACCTTATATCAAGAAATTGGGTTATAATAAATAACAACAGCACAGGGATAGTCTAGATGGCAATAAAATGAGGGAAGTAACAAATATCATATCACTTTTGAGGTATAACAGCATACCCCGAAAATGGGAGAAGACTCTTTGTCGTCTCCGTATTGGTCACACACGGTTGACACATGAGTTTCTGCTGAAGGGCTAACACCAACCTTATTGCGAGGACTGTTTAGTACCTTTAACCGTGAGGCATTTGTTGACTGAATGCCCTAATTATAATAACTTAGGAAATAGATGTCTGTTTGAGGCTCAAGGTGAGGATGGCAGGTTCATCCTTGCCAAGATTCTTGGAAATTGTGTCCCTACTATGCGAGCGGCAGTTTTAGATTTATTTCAGAAGCAGGTCTTCTGAAAACTATTATAATGACTTAACATTTATGGTTTTAATTGAATTCTCTTTTATTTTTCATATATGATAAATGCTATTGGCATCAATGGCCTTAGATGTCAGGATGCCAGAACACATTCAATCAATCAATGAATCATTGCAGCTTTCCTCTTCTGAGTATTCTTCTCGTCGTGATTTTACTTTTCCCGTCCTTCACCTGCTTCTTCGGACTCTCCTGCTCGTCAACGAACCCCGGTTCGTGACACTCCGTCGAGGTCTCGTTCGCTAGCCTCTCCCAGGGATGCCTGTCCTTATAAAGGGTAAATTTCATCTCCAGATCATCGTTTGGCTTTTCGCCGACCAGCTGTTCCGAGCTATTGCAGCTCTTCTTTCTCCAGTCTCGACAATTGCTGATCATCAGCGCGCCGATAGCAATCATCAACTTGCTGATCGTCAGTTCGTCAATCTCTTGCCAATCGCCGATTGCTAGCTCACCAATCGCTGATTGCAAGCTCACTAATCGCTGATTGCAAGCTCTCCAAATGCAGATTGCTAGCTCACTGATCGCTAGCTAACCGCTCGCCTACTCGTTAACAAACCCCGGTTTACAACGCACCATCGAGGTCTCGCTCGTGACCCTCTCCTTCCTAAGGCCTCATCCTGGCTTCAGATAATCGTTCGGCTGTTCTCCGACCACCTGTTCAATCTACTGCAGCTCGTCTTTCTGCTAGCTCCAGTCTCGCTGATCGCTAGTTCTGCAATCGCTGATAGTTACCTCGAAAATCACCAATTGCCAGCTCGCCAACTGCTAGCTCGCTGACCGCCGATCGCCGTCTTGCTGATTGCCAGCTCGCCGACTGCTGATTGCCAGCTCGCCGACCGCTGATTTCCAGCTCGCTGACCGCTGATTGCCAGCTCGCCGATCGCCGACCGCCAGCTCGCCGACCGCCAACTCGCCGACCGCCGACTGCCAGCTCACCGACCTCCGAACGCCAGCTCGCCGACCGCCGACTGCCGACCGCCGACCGCCAGCTCGCCGACTGCCGACCGCCAGCTCGCCGACTGCCGACCGCCAGCTCGCCGACTGCCGACCGCCAGCTCGCCGACTGCCGACCGCCAGCTCGCCGACCGCCAGCTCGCCGACCGCCAGCTCGCCGACCGCCAGCTCGCCGACCGCCAGCTCGCCGACCGCCGATTGCCAGCTCACCGATCGCTAGATCGCCAAGTGCTAGCTCATCTTTCACCGATGGCTAATTGTCAGCTTGCGGGCTCGCTGATTGCTTGCTCGTCTTTCTGCGATCGTTGACTTCCAGTCTTGCCGATCGCTGATCATTATCTCTCCAATCACCGATTGTCAGCTCGCCGAAGGCTAGTTCACCGACCATCGATCGCTAGAGTGCCATTCACCGATTGCTAGGTCGTCTTTCACTGATAGCCAATATTCATCCTGCTGTTCTCTAGCTCACTGATCCCCAGCTCACCTATAGCCAATCATCAGCTTGCTGATTGTTAGCTCGTTGATTGCTGATCCCCGATGTCTGCTTTTGCTAGCTCAACAATCGCTAGCTCGCCGATCACTAGCGCTCTGATCGCTGATCGCTAGGCCACTGATCATCATTCACCGATCGTTAGCTCAACACTTCGATCGTCGAACTTTACTCTAACACCGGACCTATACAGTGACGGGTCAAATAACGAGCATCCAGGGTTTTGCTACTCAAGGCTACTTGAGGCCAGGAGAGCCACCGCGGCTCGTTTTCGGGTAGATCAGGTACGACAAGGAAACGGTTGTGGATTAAAAGGCCAAGTCAAAATATATATTTTGCTTCCACATTATTTTATTTCTTATGATTTCTTTTATGGTCCATAATCTATAATTTGAGAATTTCAGCTTATAAATACTAACAGTCCAGTACAATGCCTTATCTACAAGATGTATTGGAATTTTTTTGTTGTTGTGTAGGCCAAATTATTATTATTATTATTATTATTATTATTATTATTATTATTATTATTAATTGCTAAGCTACAACCTTGGTTGGAAAAGCAGAATGCTATAAGCCCAGGAGCTCCAACAGGGAAAATAGCCCAGTGAGGAAAGGAAATAAGGAAAAATATTTCAGGTATGAAATAAATATCTCCTATATAAGCTACAAAAACTTAACAAAACAAGAGGAAGAGAAATAGAATAATGTGCCCAAGTGTACCCTTAAGCAAGAGAACTCTAATCCAAGACAGTGAAAGACCATGGTACAGAGGCTATGGCACTACCCAAGACTATAGAACAATGGTTTGGTTTTGGAGTGTCCTCCTAGAAGAGCTGCTTACCATAGCTAAAGAGTCCCTTCTACCCTTACCAAAGGAAAGTGGCCACTGAACAATTACAGTGTAGTAATCCCTTGGATGAAGAAGAATTGTTTGGTAATCTCAGTGTTGTCAAGGTGTATGTGGACAGAGGAGAATCTGTAAAGAATAGGCCAGACTATTCGGTGTGTGAGTAGGCAAAGGGAAAAAGAACCATAACCAGAGAGAAGGATCCAATGTAGTACTGTCTGTCCAGTCAAAGGACCCCATAACTCTCTAGCGGTAGTATCTCAACGGGTGGCTGGTGCCCTGGCCAACCTACTATGGTCCTTATGAAAATCCCAATTCTGTAAACTTTAAATTTTGCTTGTGAAAGTATTTGCTTGGTAAAGATGTTGAGCTTTTGAGTGAAAAAAAACTCCTACGGAATGCAAAGAAATATTTAGTTTGAATCAGCAAATGGAAACTCCAGCAAGTGCACGGCACAATAGAGAGCGAGAGTTATCAGTAGAAATTTGCCTGACAAGTATTTTTTTCACAACAGTAGAATGTGACTGTGAAAAAGAAAATTAAACATAATAGACACAAGAGAACTTATTAATGAGATAGGGGAAGACAAGAGATGGATATCTGAAGTAATAGAAGAAGAATCTATTCGTCATATTGGAGATTGTATTGTGAAGAAGTTTACGTTAAAATATCCAAATTTAGGAGTTAGGGCATCAGGAGCAATTGAACAAATGCCATGGCTTTGCACAATCAACAGAGGTTGACTTCATGCACCTCTGATAATTTCATGTCTCAGTTATCGATCTTGAGAGAGATTTTCATAGCTGCTCTTAGTGAAATATTAAGAGAAGATAAAGACTACATAAAGTCTCTAATTTCAGGAATGGAATTATCAGAAGTTGATGTTTCCAAGGATATGATAGCATTTTTTGCTAAAATTTCTGTGTTCTTTAGGATGAGACATCTGAATAAAGTTATTGTAATAAATAAGAAAAAAAAAAAATGAATGCCATAGCAAGAAAAGACAATGGACAAAATTGTGAATATGATCCTATACTCTTCTTGTTTAGATAATTAAGTCTGTAAAATAAAATCTACAATTAATTTGGCATTGTTTTTATCCATGTTATTGGAAACCTCCATTTTCTCATGTCAGTTTCCTTTTCTGGTCACTTTATCTACATATAAACAGAGATCCAATCTTGATATGAAGATTTGACCTGAAGCTTAGTTTTACTAAAGAAATCAGGGCTTAACCAAAGATGGTAGAACGATACCAGTCAATAGGTAATTAGGATGGTTTTGAACTTATCTGTCTTGATGAATATCTTAAATTCTTCTGCTCAGTACTAAAGTTTCCTTTAATTATCGGATTATTATTTACTTATAACCAACATAACAAATATGAAAGGCTTTACAGAAGCTTGATTTTACTGAAAGGAGAGCATGCAAAAAGATAAGTATCAGGAATGGATAAATAAATAGATTTAGAGAGTGTGTGGAATAAAAGTGCATGTCATTTCTGAGCAACAGATGGGCCGCGGTGGCCCACGTGAGAGAATGCGCGAAGTGTGTCTTATTTTTGTCTGACTATTGGTTGACCCTCACTGATGGGTCCTGCTCTAACCATGTGTTTGTCGATCGCCATTACTCAGAGTGTCCTCTCAGAGCTCCGAGCTCTGATCGCCAATCTCTGGCTCTCCGACCACCAAATAGTCGATTGTCAAACCATACTGCTACTCCTCAGCTTATTCGATCCTCCGCCAGCTCATCTATTTTGTGGCGCTCTGATCGGCAACACGTCGATCGCCAGCACGTTGATCGCCAGCAAATTGATCGACAGCCTACCTTGCCAGCTCAACGGTTGCAAGCTCAACGCTCACAAGTCAACGAAGTGATCGCCGATTGCTGAGCACATTGCCAATTGCCAATAGTCTGCTCGTGCTTTCACCAATCGTCCATCTCCAGCTCACTGGTCTCCGATTGCCAATTGGCATCTCGCTGATCACCTTTTGCTTGTGACCTCAGACTCTTCTCGGTCTAGTCGTTCGCCAGTCTTACGGCCCTCTTCAGACCAGCTCTACTCGCCACCTGCTCATCAATCAACCTCGGTTCATGACTCTCCAGCTAGTTCCAACCACCCAGTTCCAACCATCCAGTCGCTCATTCTTCAATGACCCGTCGGAACATGGCAGTTTGCCATTCAAAAATGGTTACCCGCACGCGGACTTATCTGGCGGTTCGCCATTCACCTTCAGCTCTTCAATCACCAACTTGCTGATCGTCGAGTCAACCCACCAATCAATGGCTGATCACCGCTCGCTGACTGACCATGCAGCCTTTGTCTGCTCGTCAGTCACCATCTGTGGCTCACAGATTGCCGATTGGCTGATCACCGACAGCTCGCCGTTTACCGGCAGTTTGCCGCTAAGCAGCCCACCAGCAGCCTTCAACCACTGACTAGTCACCCTCTGCACGTTGTTTCGTAGAAGATTGGAAGGGAAATGACACCCTACTTGTTGCTCGCCGTTCGCCATCACGCCGATCCACTAAATGATTAGCAGGCAAAAGGTGGTTCCCATCAGCAGCTTGTCGTCAGGTTATTACACGTGAGCACTCTCAGACTCACAGCAGCCACAATAACCAGCCCTTGATGATCGTCAACGTTCGCCAGAACTACGCTGTTCTAAGGAATAGCATCCCCCCCTTCAGGGAGTCCAAGGTAAGGTTAAGCGTTGCGTTACCCACTTCTTCATCAGTTAGACCTGAGTTCTCTCCCAAGGAAGAGTCCTTACACAGAGTATCGTGTCCCATGCACTCATCTCTCCCTCCACGGGTCATGACCCCAGCATCAACGGGCTCCTATGTGAAGAGATTTGTAAAGGAGCTGGCCCTTTTGGCCGAAGTTCACACCATGTTGGAGAAGGTTAGACAAGCAGAAAGACCACAGGTGTTCATGTGCCCACTGGACCTAAAGAAGGCATACTTCCAGATCCCAAACCCTCCATCTTCAAGGAAGTATCTGAGATTCAGTCCAGACAATAGGAGATACCAGTTCAGGGTACTATGCTTCCACAGCACCCAAAGTCTTCGCCAGAGTGTTCGCCCTAGTATCGTCCTGGGCTCACAGGATCAACATCCGTCTCCTCTGTTATCTGGATGACTAGCTGATCCTAGCAGATTCGGTGGGCAACCCTTCTTCAAACTTCTGAGGTTTAGCCAAGATCTGGGGATCATGGTAAACCTTGGAAGTCTTCACTGCTTCCCACTCAGAGACTGGTATACCTAGGAATGATTTTAGAAACAAAACCTTCCCATCAGACAACAGGATAATGAGGCTGAGAAAGGTCGTAAGACCTTTTTTTCATGATGAGAAGAACTCCTAGCCCAGCTCCCCAGACACCTATCATCCCTGGCCTATCTAGTTCCCAATGGCCACCTCAGGATTCAATCTCTCCAGTGGCGGCTTGAGTCCAATTAGAATCAGGCCTTCGATTCCCTAGTCATTCTAATCCCCATGGGACCAAAGGAATGGATGGACTTTGAGTGGTGGGTGGCAAACGAGAATCTGCAGTGGTGTGTAGAGCTTCTCGTCCTTCCCCCGGACTTGATGCTGTTTTTCGACACATCAAAAGAAGGGTAGGGGAGCAGTGTGCTGCAACACACGACCTCAGGCCTCTGGTCAGAATCCGAAAAGTACCTTCACATAAATCTTATAGAGATGAAGGCCCTCTTTCTGGCCCTTCAGCCGTCCCATCAGTTCCTGGGCCACTCAGTGGTGGTGATGAGCGACAACACCACAGTAGTGGCTCACATCGACAAACAAGGAGGTCCTTGTTCGCAGCCGCTAACACATTTAGCAGTAGAAATACTGAGATGGGCTGAAATCCATTTAGTACTGCTATCAGCCCGCTTCATTCCAGGTAAGAGGAGTGTCCATGCCGACAATCTGAGCACAGCATCTCCGGTAAGGGGTACTAAATGGTCTTTGGATCATCTAGTAATCAACAAAGTCCTGACTTTGTGGGGTTCTGCGACTGTGGATCTGTTCACAGTGGCCCTGAACTTCAGGCTCCTGCTGCTCCCCAGTCCCATACCCCAATGCTGTCTGGCAAAATGCATTTCAACTATGGTAAGACAACATCAATGTTTACGCCTTTCCCCCGTTCTTTCTGATGAGAAGGGTACTCAAGACCAGAGAATCGGTCAATCTCTCAATGACTCTCATAACTCCATTATGGCATCATGCTGAATGGTTTCCAGACCTTCTGCAGCTCCTGACGGTGCCTCCAAGAGAACTCCCTCCACGACATGATCTAGTTAGAAAACCACATGTCAACATCTACCACAAAGCCGTAGCTTTGCTACGACTGCATGCTTGAGGACTACCTAGCACCTCCTCACTCAGAGAGGATTTTCGTAGCTTGCAAAGAGGATGTCTTGATATCTGCGGAAATCCTCAGCAGCAGTCTACCAGGCAAATTGGAACGTCGTCTTTGGTTGGAATCATGGAATGGGTATCTCCACTCCATGCCACTATTCCAGCACTAACGGAATTCCTCTGGTATTTTCGGGAGGAAAGGCGCCTTTCAGTTTCAGCCTTAAGCCTTGCCTTCAAACTTAAAGGAATGGATATCTCTTCATCGCTAGAACTTTCCTTTGTCATACAGACTTACGAACTTACCCGTCCTCAGGCGGAAGTAAGGCCTCCCCTTCGGAACGGGGTTCGAGTTCTCCGGTCTCTAAAGAGGCCTCCTTACGAACCACTAAGCCCACTACGCCAGACAACAGTGTTCCTACTCGCTTTGGCCTCGGCCAAACGGGTCAGTGAACTTCATGGTCTCTCATACAACATCTCCCTTTCAAGGGGAGGGGAGAGGTAACATTCTGCTTCGCCCCTGAGTTTGTTCACAAGATTCAGAATTCAGGGGTGTCTGATCCTAGATTTGACTCCATCGGGATAACGAATCATCTGTTACTGTACCCAGTGAGGAGTTTGAGGCTCTACCTCAAGAGAACAGCAGCAGCCCACCCCCTTGTACCTTCGCTTTTCGTTAGCAACGGGAGAAACGAGGAGGATCACCAAAAACACTATCTCTGCATGGATTCGCCGAGTCATCGATTACTCTGAATCCAGATCCTCCTCCAACACGTCAACCCAGAGCTCACGATGTTAGGGGCATAGCTATGTCCTTGGCCTTCAAAAGAAATTACTCTGTGATGCAGGTTCTACAAGTAAGGGTGTGGAAGTGCCAGACAACTTTCACAGCCCATTACCTGCAAGACGTGACCGACAGGAGACTTGATATGATCTCTTTTGGTCTTGTGGTGGCTGCACACCTGGTTTAATACCTCATGCTTCTTATTGGACAAGTAGCAGAAGGTTGAGGGCACTGTTACCCGGTTTTAGTCTGCGTGGATGAAAAGGAATGACTGGTTCTCCGTTTCTTCATCTTCCCCTCTCTTGGGGAAAGCAGCATCTTGGGTACTCTGCGCAAGCTGGCCTCAACCACTGCAGGCAAACCATGCTCCCTTGTATACCTAATATTGTGTCGGTACTGTTACGTCCCCATACCTTAGTGATGTGGTATTGGGAAAGTCTTGGTGAACTCGGTTATTTCCTGCAATGACTCGTCATAACTTTTACCTTGTCAGTCACACTGCTAATATCTTAACACACAGCTTGCATAGGCCATAGACCTTGTGTAGCAAGGTTTAGTGAGGTGTTAGGGTTTCCTTATTTTGTGTAACTAACCTACTCATAAAAATTAGTCCCCGGGTAAAGCCAAAAAGTCAGATTGGTAGGGACATCCACCCCCCTGATGGATAAGTCACCCCTATAAATAGCATAGGTTTGTATTCCAGTTACTGAATAAATAACAAAGTCGGAGATAGTTTTTATTTTTCCTAATGATACAAAACTTTAGCTATTTATACAAACTTAACCGCCGACCATGTCCCCCTTGAAGTCCTACCTCCAAGCAAAGTGAAGCACAGTCACAGGTGTGTGGGTGAAGCGGGTAGCAAACTACCCCCATACCCACCCCCGCTAACTAGCGGGATGGGTAGTTAACCCTCACTAAATTTTAATGGCTCGTCCTTTCAGCTTCGCCGAAAGTAATACTCCTATGAACACGTAAGGGAATTGGAACGGTTGAATGCTCTTGCAAGGTTGGCAACTCAGACAGAGGTGATCCCTGCCATGCACAATCCCGTGTTTAATGTGAGGAATGCCCAGAGGTTAATTCCAAAATTCACAGAAGGAGCTCCTGACGAATTCTTTGATCATTTTGAAACTGTTGCATTGACGATGGAATGGCCAAAAGATAAAGGGTCTGTGTTATTGCAGAGTGTCCTCATTGGGAAAGAACGCAGTGCTTATCTTGCCTTGTCTCTGGACCAGGGGAAAGAATATCAAGAAGTTAAAAGGATGTGCTACAAGTGTATCAGATGACCCCTGAATATTATACTGAAATATTCCGAAGTTTGTGGAAGGACGAGAAAATTACTTTCCTGGACTTCGCTTATAGTGTACGAAGATGTTTTATGAGATGGATAGAGGTTGCTAACGTGAGAGAGATGGCTGATTTAGTGGAATTAATAGTGCTGGAACAGTATTTACGATGGATTCTTGAACATATTCGAACGTACTTGAGAGAGAGAGGTGAAGAAACTTAATAAAGCCACTGCGCTGAGTGAAGATTTTAATAATATCAGTCATAAACCCTCCTCTGGTATGAAGTTTCAACCGTCGTTCCGACTAAGTGTCAAGTATCCGCCAAACCATGGACACCAGTTCAGTAATAACTATGTGAACAAGTTCAATAGTTACAGTGTAAGTAGCACTGGTACTGTTCCAAAGCAAAATGCGATAGTACCACAGCAACAATCGTTGAATCATCCTCCTTCAGGTATCATGAAAGACTAGCAGAAGGTTAATATTGTCTGTTATAAGTGTGGCAAAAGAGGCCATATCAGTAAGGAATGTTGGTCAAATCAACCGAAAGCAGTCACCCAAGTGTTTAAGGATAATTCAACTTCATAGAATGCAAAGACGAAGAAACAATAGGCAAAGGACGATGAGGAAAATGAACCAGCTAACGTTTATACAACAAACAGGACAACCCCAAACAGCGTGGATGCCTTTAAACCATATATTTATAAAGGTATGTTACCCACTCTGGATGGGAGGGAGCAAACTTGGTCAAGATATTGCGCGACACAGGTTGTAATCATAATGTAGTGACACGAGGTGTACACCCATTGGTGGAAGTCTCTCAAAGGAGACTCGGTCTTTTTGAAGGGAATAGGTGGTAAGGAGGTTGCCCCTATTTTCCGCTTGAAACTGTAGTGCGAGTTGGTGACAGCTTATTTTGATTTTGCGGTAAAGGATACATTGGCTGTCGAAGGAGTAGATGTCTTGCTGGGTAATGAGGTTGGTGGAGCGCAGTTTGTGCCTTGTCCTTTTGTAACAGAGAAACCATTGAAGTATAGTCATAGGACTGAACTCGAGAAGGACTACCCGTATCTGTTTCCTAGTTGTGTGATGACCTAGGAGTATGACGAAGACAGTAGCTGCAGAAGAAGAAAGAGAAACCAAAGGAGCGATGAACTTGGAGGATTTATTTTCGGAAGAAGAGGATTCCCTTGATGGTACGCGAGAGGAGAGCTCCCGAGTGAGTCCGAGAGAAGAGGAACGACAGACGAGTGGACAGGAAGACAAAGAAGCAATGGATTAGGAAGAAATAGAAAACTCAGCATTAGAAGAAGGACAAGTTAGGAAAAGCCGGATAGGATTGCAACGGAAGGATACAACGTTAACAGAGTTAGTGTACCTTCTGGTTGATGAGACGGAGGTGCAGAAGTCTCCCACTTGTTATTATCTTAAGGAGGGGTTGCTTATGAGGAAGCATAGACCCGCCAATATTCCTGGGAATGCTGTATGGGGGATATACCGTCAGATATTGATTCCCGCACCGTTGAGAAGACAGGTGATCGCTGTAGCGCATGAGACTGGACACATGGGAATAAGGAAGACGACAGAGTAGATGATGAAACACTTTTTCTGGCCTGGCATGTATAAGAATGTGAGCCAGTTTTGCCATGCATGTCATGTTTGTCAGATGGCTGGAAAGCTTAACAAGTACATCAAGAAAGCTCCCTTACACCTGATTGAAGTGCAAGGAGAACCCTTCAGCAGGGTAATGATCGACATAGTAGGACCATGACCAAGGACGAAGAAAGGTCATGAATATATGTTAACCTTTGTGTCCAGTGACGACATACCTAGAAACCATACCCGTCAGGAACATCAGTGCCAAAGTAATCTCCGAAAAGTTACTTTTTTTTCAAAGTTTGGTATTCCGGAAATCGTTCAGTGACCGAGGGACAAATTTCACGTCAAAATTGTTCCAGGACGAGATGAAACTGTTGGATGTGAAACAACTGTCCAGTGCTTATCACCCGGAGACCCAAGGTGCATTAGAGAGGTATCATCAAACCCTGAAGAGTATGTTGACAAAGCGCTACGATGAAACAGGAAATGAATGGGACATTAGCCTACTGTTGATGTTATTTGAAGTACGCAATGCTTATCAAATCTCACCAACAAGTTTCAAGGACCATTCCTGATTTAGGAGATCAGTGACCTGACCTACATTATCGAAACCGCAGGAATAAGGAAAAGTCAAAGGAAGGTACACGTTAACTTACTGAAACCATATTTAAGTGAAAACGAGACCAAAGCTTCACAGCTTTGTATGGCACAAACCATTCCATCCATAGAAGACGACGACGGATATGAGGTAGGGGCGGTGAGCAAACAGAATAACTTGTCCATTATTAGGAACTTGGAAGAGAAATTAACTCATTTGAGCCAGAAGCAGCAAGAAAAATTAAGACGATTGATTTGAAGTTTCCCTGAAATTGTCTCGGCTGTCCCAAAACGAACCAACTTGACGAAGCATGAGAAACACCTTAAAACAATGGAAAGACTTTTCACACCGCGCTTATTGACTGTTGCCGTATCACAGAGAAGTCATAAGAAAAGAAGTGGACTATTTGTCACAAAACAGATTAGCCGAACAAAGTTCGGGCACACTATTCTATCTTAATTCTTGTCCTCTTGTTTTGTTAAAGTTTTTATAGTTTATATAAGAGAGATTTATTTTAATGTTGTTGCTCTTCTTAAAATATTTTATTTTTCTTTGTTTCCTTTCCTCATTGAGCTATTTTCCCTGTTGAAGCCTCTGGGCTTATAGCATCCTGCTTTTCCAACTAGAGTTGTAGCTTAGCAAATAATAATAATAATAATAATGATACAGTTCTCCATGCTTGCTCGTGAAAAAACCAGACGGAACTTTCTGGATGTGTACGGACTACCGAAAGTTAAATTCGATCAGAGTGGCTGATAATTATCCATTGCCGCTCATAGACCAACTACTCGACAACATCGGACAAGCAAGGTTCGTCTCCAAGATCAACTTGTTAAAAGGCTATTTCCAAATTCCTTTGGACAACAACGTAAAATTGTTATCAGCTTTTATAACCCTATTTGGGGTATATCAATACTCTCTCATGCCATTTGGTCTAATGAATGCCCCAACTACCTTCCAATGAGTGATGGATAACCTTCTAGGATCGATTGAAGGAGTAGACATATATCTCAACGATATTGTGATATATTCATTGATCTGGGAAGAACATCTCCGAATCCTGAAGAAGTTATTTCAAAAGCTGCGAGGAGCACACCTGACGATTAGCCTAGAGAAGAGGGAATTTGGAAAAGCAACAGTTCGGTACTTGGGATTTGAAGTCTGAAGAGGATGAATCGCCCTGGTAGCCAGTAACGTTGAAGGAATTGGGAAAGCCTTACCACCCCTCCAAGGAAGTAATTGCAACGTTTTTTAGGGATGGCAGGTTCTATCGTCATTTTTGGTTCAAATTTTTGGCTGTAGTCGCTCCCTTGACGGTTTTGACTAGCCCCAAGAAAAAATTTGTATGGACCAGCAAGTGCCAGGAATCCTTCGATAGGATGAAGGCCATAATAACTTCGAAACTGATACTGCGAGCACCTGATTTAAACTAGAAATTCCTTATCCAAGTGGGTGCTTCGGATAGTGGGATTGGAACTGTCTTATTGCAAGAAGACAAGGAAGGAATTCTTCACCTTGTTTGTTTTATCTCATTGAAACTGAAGAAGCATTAACGAGCCTACTCAACAGTTAAAAAGGAACTGCTAGCGTTAGGTAAAAGTGATAAGCAAGTCTGAAGTTTACGTGAACAGACCACTAAATGAAGAGATTACCGTTTACTCGGATCACAATCCTTTAACTTTTGTTATTAAGATGAAGAACAATAATCAAAGGTTAACTAGGTGGGCATTATGTTTGCAAACATAATGTATTGATGTAAAGCATATATCAGGTAAAGATAACGTGGTTGCTGATTATTTATCTCGGGCTGAATCGGTGGATTCAGGCCCGGAATAGATAATTTTATTAGAGGGAGCTATCTTATGAAGCTGGTCTAGTATAAAGTAAATATTTTATTCATGTATTTCATTTCTGTATTTGAGATGTATAACCAGCTCGTAAGGTGAGTTCCTCTCATGTAGGTTTAAGTAAATGTATGTAAATTACATAAGACTTTCGTCATTTATGTAATTGTATTTTTCATTCTATTCAGTATGTGTAAAATTACATTATTTTATGAATTAACTTTATTTCACATATTTTGTTATGAAGTCCTATGTAATCTCGTTTAGGTATGCTGTATGACCATTACGAGGTATGAACACGAGGTATTATATCATCTTTGTTTTCACGTGGTTAGCTTGTAACATGAAATTTCTTGAATTAGAATTACTTTTTTTTCTTTTTTTTTCTTTTTTTTTATTGTCGAGAAGTAGGTGGGTGGAGATAGTTGAGAGAGAGTTGCCTCGTCTTGTACGTTGCAATTCGTCTGCTTCTTTACTAGTTGGCAACTTTGGCCCTGTAAGTCTGCCACCAAGCTTCCAGACTATTATCTTGGAAGGTTCTGGAAATAAGTAAGTCTATATATAAAGCCCCAAGGAATGCATAAGCAGATGAGATTCAGCTTATCCTTTTGAAAGAGCCAATGCCCTCTCTCCTCTCAAGTGCATCAAGTGTGTGCCCTGTCAAACGTGAATAAGGTTTTGAACCAACAAATTTTGTATAGTGTTCAAACGCTGATGAATCCATTGAATGGTATTTCAAGTGTATTGTGTTAATGTAAGTACTATTGTCATAAATTTTTGTAACTGACCATGTGAGGTTTAGGTTGAACATGAAAATGTATTTATTTTGGGCTTACCTGTTCGGTAACCTTGGGTGATCAAAGACGTAAGTGTAACAGTTACATTTATGTAAATTTCATTTAGTTTTTAATCTCGGGTAGGCATTGTTATTTCACCACCTTGGATAGGTTTCGATGGGTCGACCTCGACCCGAGGTCCAAAAAAATTAATAAAAAATTTATTTGTTCCGTAACTGAAATACAAACCAGGCTCCATGGGGTAATTACTTTGGCGTAGCTGAATGACGAGCCATTAGAATTTTAACGAGGGTTTACTACCCCACCGCTAGTTAGCGGGGAGTAGGGAGGGGTAGCTAGCTACCCCCCCCCCCTCACACACACCAGTGAGTGCTTCACTTTACTTTTGGCTCGGGCGGAGAAGGGACCTGTCTGCTCTCTCCCTCGCTTTGACTGCCATTAATCTGTTTTTGCACTTTCTTCCTCACAGTGTGTTTGGAGTTTGCCTCTACTGATTATGCGTACGTGCCCTGGACTTCCTGGCTGCCCTTGAGGGACTTTTATGTCGGCGGTCGACACCGATCCCCACACCTTGTGTCCTCATTGTAGGGGCCAACGGTGTGATAGCGGTAATGTATGTATCGAATGTAGGGAGTGGTCTACCTCCCAGTGGGAGAGGTTTGCCCGGTGCCGGAAGAAAAAGTCTAAAAGGGATCTTTCTCCTTCAGAGGCTTCTTTGAAGAGAGAAAATTCCAAGACTTCTTCCGTAGCCCTTTCCTCCTCCGAAGCTCCCCCTCGAGCGGTCTCTTCTGAGAGGCCGGCGAGTGGTAGCGTAGACCGTATTGCTGTTGACCGATCCCGGGGTGCGGGAGAGGTAGTTGCCTCCCATAGCGAGGCAGCTGCCCCTCCTCCCCCGGAGGAGGATATGAACATTGATTTATCTATCAATAACAATGATTTGTTGCAGCTTTGGGCTTCCTTGGGGCTGCAGGGTTCGCCCTCCAGGGAAGCCCTGTTTGACATGATCAAACTTGGTGCAGCTGTCAAACAATCGCCAACTACAGCAGGGATAGATCCTCTGTCTGTTGTTGACGTTGTTGTGACGGAGGCATCTCGTGTGTCTAGTCAAACCCCCGTTCCTGTTGCTGAGGTAGCTGAAGGCTTAGTTTCCCCCTCCGAAAATCTTTCGAGGGAGGAACTAAGTCCTACGGTCTCTCCTGCCGGTGATTCTCCCCCGCGGGGGAGTTCACTCACAGAGACTCCTCCTCGGAGGCCCTACGATGGTCAGCTTGCTGACCCCACGGCCCCTCGTGGGCGTATAAGGCGGAAGGCTCGTTCTCCCCTTCGCCGTAAAGGTCTTCCTTCCCCTCACAAGGGAGTTAGGAGGCGCCTCTTCGGCTCGTCGTCCCCACAGTCCTCTGCGGAGGAGACGACTCGCCGTTCGCCGATCCTGCCAGCTACCACCTTAGGCCTCTCCGGGGATCGTTCGCGATCCCCTTCGGAGGACGGTCATCCTTCGGGACCCTGTGACCAGTCTCCCTCCAGACCTGCTGACCTGCCGTCACCCTTCGAGGATGCTGATGTGCTTTATGCGCCACCTGAACCTGCCATTGCGCAGGCACCGGTCCCTTCGGGGCATAAGGGACTTGACGCAAATCTGCGCCTCTTGCCCTTAAGTGCCAGGTTCAACCTGCGCGCCCTCATGCTTCTGCTGCTGCCGTTCCAGTCGTAGCGTCACAGCGCTCACCTGTGCGCGTGCTCGCCCCTGTTCCTGTTACGCGCCAGGGTTCCCCTGCGCGTCTACATCCTTCTGCGCCCGGCGGCCGCCAGCAGTTCCTGATCTAGCGCGCCAGCGCTCACCTGCGCACATGCGCCCACCTGCGCCCCAGCGTTCTCCGGTTCCTGCCACGTCGCGCGCAGTCCAAGAGGCTCCTAGGTTAGCGCACAGGCGCTCACAGGTACCTCTGGACTCGCAGTACCTTCTGGAGTTAGGCGCGAGGCGCTCCCATCACGCGCAGTTCCTGACACAGCAGACATGCGCTCGCCAACGCGCCAGCGTGCTTCTATATCCCAGCGCACAGTCCAGGAGGTGCCTAAGTTAGCGCACGGGCGCTCCCAGGGACCCCTGGACTCTCCTTCCAGACCGCGCAATCCTGCACACGCTCCTCCAGTCGCCAG
Organism: Palaemon carinicauda; assembly: GCF_036898095.1. Lineage (NCBI taxonomy): Eukaryota > Metazoa > Arthropoda > Malacostraca > Decapoda > Palaemonidae > Palaemon > Palaemon carinicauda. The sequence continues at coordinate 140,265,815 of NC_090726.1, read as the reverse complement.
GTTCCAGTTTCTCTCAACGCACCCTATGCAACCCAACAGCACACACCTGTGCGCCCTAATCCGATCGCGCGCCCTGCGCGCCCATCGCAGCAGCGCACACCTGCACGCCCACATCCTGATGCGCGCCCACGATCCCCTGCGCGCCCAGCGCTCCCACAGGTTAATATACCTGCTCAAACGGCTCAGCGCCCACCTGCGCTCCAACGCGCAAACCCACCCTTGTGCTATCCCGAACCTGCGCACTCGCGCCCTCGCCCGGTTCTTCCGGATACGCGCCCACGCGCCACTACTCTCTCGTGCCCATCAGTACCGCATCAGGATGCTGCGTGCCCTCGTATCCAGCCTCCTCACGATCCAGCTCCTGCGCGCCACACGCCCTCGCCATCTACGCACGCCCGCGCCATCTCCTGCGCGCCCCCGCGTCTACGCGCCCGCGCTATCCTGCGCGCCATCGCGCCCGCGCTATCCTGCGCGCCATCGCGCCCACGCGCCTGTGCCATCGCGCCCACGCGCCTGTGCCATCGCGCCCACGCGCCTGTGCCATCGCGCCCACGCGCCTGTGCCATCGCCTACATGCCACCACGCCCTCGCGCCCTCGTGCCCGCTCCACCAACCTCTCACGCCTGCGCCCATGCGCGCACGCGCTTGCGCGAGCGCAAGATTCCTATGGCACGCGATCCTGGACAGGGCCCATCGTGCGACCTCCAGCGCGATCGTCGCCAGGCGGACAGGTCATCATCTCGTTCCCCTCCCCGCAAGCGCAGAACAGCTCGCTCGCCGGAGGAGGGGCGGTTCCCGGACAGGTCTAAGGACTCGCTTGTTTCAGCTTCTTTCCCCCCCCCAGACTTTCTCTCCCTCCCCTGCAGATGAGGATTACCCATCCTCTCCCTGAGAAGTCTTCTCGTTCAGGGGTGGAAAAGAGCCTGCACCCATCGTTACTCGAGTCCTGTATCCCTCCCAGGAGGGAACCGGACTCTAAGACGATTCCCAAGTTGTCAGCAAGGATCAGACAGGAGCCAGCTAGACCTTCCGAGGATGTCCACGTGTCCCCGCAGGAAGAGCCACTGGGGACAGGAGACTTTGCTGCCAGTCCTTCAGGAGGAGAGCACCAAGAGTCAGAACACGCGTTCTGGCAAGTCCTGACCCTCATGAGGAACCTCAACGGGATTCCAGACCTAGAGATTCCTCCTCGTGAGGGTAAGGACACGGTATTGGACCGTGTCTACGGCACCCAGGAACCCTCTAGGGCCAGTGCAGCTTTGCCCTGGTCTCAGGGCATGAAGAGTGCCAGGGACAAGGTCGAGGGCCAGCTCTCTGAGCTTGCCTCCTCTAGTAGATCCAGCGCCGGTAACAAGCTCCTCCCTCCTCCTCGAGTCCATCAGAAGAGGTACTTTGAGATCCTTGAGGAGTCTTGTTTGGGTCTTCCAATTCACCACTCCGTGGAAGAACTCACTGGGGGAGTCCCTCTAGAGAGACACTCCAACCGGCACGTGTCCTACTCGGCTACTGAGATCCTAAGCCAGTAGAAGGTCGCTAAGTGTGCCATGCAGGCAACTTCGTGGCTTGACATCTGGCTGGGGTCTCTGGGCATCCTGGTGCGGTCTGAGGACCTGTCCAAAGAAAGCACCAGGAAGGCACTGGAGACATTCTTGCTCTCAGGCACGCGGACCATCGAGTTTCTGGCCCACCTAGTCTCGAGCTTGTGGGCCAATACGATTCTCAAACGACGGGACGCAGTGGCTGAGAGATTCCACCAGAAGGTCCCCAGTTCGGATGTTAGCAGGCTCAGACACTCTTCCGTGCTCGGTAAGAGTTTGTTTGAGCCTAAGGACGTGGAGCTAACCGCTGAGAGGTGGAGGAAGTCCAACCAGGATTCCCTTATCCATAGGGTCCTGACATCGAGGCCCTACAAACCTCCAGCAGCCCAACAGCCCTGTCCGGCTAAGGACTCAAAGAAGACGACAGCAGCAAAGCCGAAGGTGTCTAAGCCCTTTCCTGCCAAGAGCAGAAGGAGCAAGAAGTCCTCCAGGGGAGGTAAGAACCCTAGAGGAAACGGCCGAGGCCGTAATCGCTAGGGTTGGCAGTCCCCCTGCATGTCCACCAGTGGGGGGATGCCTACAAATTTGCGCGATAAGGTGGCAGCAACTCGGGGCAGATACCTGGACGATTTCCGTAATCGGTCAGGGTTATCGCATCCCGTTCACAGCTTCTCTACCTCCCCTGACAGCGAATCCAGTGTCGTTGAGCTCTCTTGCCATGGGATTGGCAAGAGGGCAAGCCCTTTGGGCAGAAGTCCAGACCATGTTGAAGAAGGGCGCTCTCCAAGAGGTCGTTGACGGGTCCCCAGGCTTCTACAGTCGACTCTTTCTTGTAAAGAAGGCGTCTAGAGCCTGGAGACCAGTCATCGACCTCTCAACCCTGAACGGGTTTGTCAAATAGACTCCGTTCAATATGGAGACAGCAGACACGGTCAGACTTGCAGTGAGACCACAAGACTTCATGTGTACACTGGACCTGAAGGACGCGTACTTCCAGATCACAGTCCATCCGTCTTCAAGGAGGTACTTAAGATTTTGCCTAGATGACAAGATCTACCAGTTCAAGGTGCTGTGTTTCGGTCTCTCCACAGCCCCTCAGGTGTTCACCAGAGTGTTCACAATTATATCATCGTGGGCTCACAGGATCGGCATCCGTCTCCTTCGTTATCTGGATGACTGGCTGATCCTAGCGGACTTGGAGGCAACCCTTCTTCGCCACTGAGACAAGCTCCTCGAACTTTGCCAGGATCTAGGGATCATGGTAAATCTCGAAGTCCTCTCTGCAGCTCTCTCAGAAACTGGTATACCTAGGCATGATTATAGACACCAATCTCCACAAAGCTTTCCCATCAGACGACAGGATAGCAAGGCTGAGGAAGGTCGCGAGGCCTTTCCTTAATCGAGAAGAACTCCCAGCACAAACGTGGTTGAGTCTCTTCGGCCACCTCTCCTCCCTGGCCTGTCTCGTTCCCAACGGTCGCCTCAGAATGAGATCTCTCCAGTGGCGACTCAAGTTCCGGTGGAATCAAGGACACGATTCCCTGGACACTTTGGTTCCTGTGGGTCATGCGGAACGGACAGACCTCCAGTGGTGGGTGGCAGACTAGAACCTACGAAAGGGAGTGGATCTTCTCGTCCTTCCCCCCGAATTTGATGTTGTTCTCGGACGCATCAAAGAAAGGGTGGGGGGCCCACGTTCTGAACCACAGGACCTCAGGCCTGTGGTCAGAATCAGAAAAGTACCTTCACATAAACCTGCTAGAAATGAAGGCCGTGTTCCTGGCACTTCAGAAGTTCCACCAAGTCCTGGCGGGTCACTCTGTGGTGGTGATGAGCGATAACACCACAGTGGTGGCTTATATCAACAAGCAGGGAAGTACCTTTTCAGAACAGCTATCCCATCTTGCAGTAGAGATTCTGAGATGGTCCGAAGTCCACTCGATCACACTAGCGGCTCGCTTCATTCCAGGCAAAAGGAATGTGCTCGCCGACAGTCTGAGCAGAGCTACGCAGATAGTGAGTACCGAGTGGTCTTTGGATCCTCAAGTAGCCAACAAAGTCCTGACTTTGTAGGGTTCCCCGACGGTGGATCTGTTTGCTACAGCGCTGAACTTAAGCTCCCGCTGTACTGCTCCCCAGTCCCGGACCCCAAGGCTCTCTGGCAGGATGCCTTCCAACAACGGTGGGACAACATCGATTTGTACGCCTTTCCCCCGTTCTGTCTGATGAGGAGGGTGCTCAACAAGACCAGAATATCGGTCAATCTATCAATGACCCTGATAGTTCCGCTATGGCATCACGCAGAATGGTTCCCGGACCTTCTGCAACTCCTCACGGAGGTTCCGAGAGAACTCCCTCCACGTCACGAGCTACTCAAACAACCACACACCAACATCTTCCACAAAGCCGTAGCTTCGCTTCCACTTCACGCCTGGAGACTATCCAGCATCTCCTCACGGAGAGAGGATTTTCACAACAAGTTGCGAACAGGATGTCTGGTCACCTGCGCAAGTCATCCGCAGGGGTCTACCAGGCGAAATGGCGAGTCTTCTGTGGTTGGTGTCGTGGAAGGGGTATCTCTCCACTTGATGCCACTATTCCAGCAATAGCGGAGTTCCTCGTGTATTTGCGGGAGGAAATGCACCTTTCAGTCTCGGCAGTGAAAGGCTATCACTCAGCCTTAAGTCTTGCCTTCAGGCTTAAAGGAATGGACATTTCTTCCTCGCTGGAACTTTCCCTGCCCTCAGTTGGAAGTGAGACCTCCTCCATGGAACGTGGTTCGAGTTCTCAGGTCTCTTAAGAGACCTCCCTACGAACCATTACGCCAGGCTTCAGATCGCCACCTTACCTGGAAGACGGTTTTCCTGCTAGCATTGGCCTCGGCCAAGCGAGTCGGTGAACTGCATGGTCTCTCGTACGACATCGCCCATTCAAGGGGATGGGGGGAGGTAACGTTCAGCTTCGTCCCTGAGTTTGTTGCCAAGACTCGGAATCTGGGAGTGCCGGACCCTAGGTTCGACTCTTTCCAGGTTTCGAGTCTTCGTTCTGTAACAGATGACCCAGACCATCTCCTACTGTTCCCAGTGAGGAGTCTGAGGTTGTATCTTAAAAGAACAGCTGCAGTTCGTCCCCAGGTGCAAGCTTTGTTCGTGAGCACTGGGAAAACGAAGAGGAGGGTCACCAGGAATACTATCTTGGCCTGGATTCGCAAGGTAATACATCTGGCCTTGAATCCTGACCCTTCTCCGTCACGTCGCCCTAGAGCGCATGATGTCAGGGGCATAGCTACGTCCCTGGCCTTCAAAAAAAATTATTCAGTGACGCAGGTCCTACAAGCTGGGGTGTGGAAGCATCAGACCACCTTCACGGCCCACTACCTGCAAGACGTGACCCACAGGAGGCTCGATACGTTCTCTATCGGCCCTGTGGTGGCTGCACAACAGCTGGTCTAACCTCAGGCACCTTAATGGACAAGTAGCAGAAGCTTGAGGGCATTGTTACCCGGTTTTAGTCTGCGTGAATGAAAAGATCTGTCTGGCCTTTATTCTTTTCTACATCGTCTCCTCCCATGGAGAAAGCAGCATCCTGGGTTCTCTGCACAGCTGGCTTTGAACCACTGCAGGTAAACCATGCTCCCTTGTGTTCCTAGTATTAAGTATAATACTGTCATGTCCCCATACCCTGATGAGGTGGTATTGGGAGAGTCCTAGCCTAGATTTCCATCTGAAGAACTCCAGGTCAACTTCCTAGGACGAGTCATTTTCTCACCTTCACACACAGCTTATGTAGGCCGCAGCAGTTTCACAGCATGCTAGCGAAGAGCAGGGACTCCTTATTTCTTGAGTACTTACACACTCGAATGTGGAGTCCCCGGGCAAGCCAAAGCCAGTATGGCCGGGACTTGCCTCCCTACCTAAGGGTTGAGTCATCCCATGTAATTAGCGTGGTTTGTATTTCAGTTATGGAACAAATGACAAATTCGTAGATCATTTGTATTTTTCCTAAATATACAAACCTTAGCTATTTACACATATTTGCCCGCCAGCCCTGTCCCCCGGGATAAGTCCTACCTCTAAGCAAAGTGAAGCACTCACTGGTGTGTGAGGGGTGGGTAGTAAACCTTTGTTAAAATTCTAATGGCTCATCAATCAGCTACGCCGAAGTAATTACCCCATGTAAATAGCTAAGGTTTGTATAGTTAGGAAAAATACAAATTGTCTACGAATTTGTCATTTTCAAGCCAATTCACAACCTTTTAATATCAAAAAAATTTCAAAGAATATCTAATCTTAAAAAAAAGTAAATAAAAGCTAAGGCCAAAATAGATATTTCTTACTAATAAATTAAAGAAACAAGTATAAAAAAATGACTTTACAAAAATATTCACCTAAAATCTAAATATGGAAATAAACTAAAACTATTCTAAGCACTTATTTTACGATAATTGAGCACCATTTGCTGTGATCCAGGGGGGCGGGAGAGGAAACAACAAGGGAACGTTTCCTGAATTTAGAAGAAAAAGTATATGTTTTTTGGCCAAAAAAATCTATCCTCTTTTTAACATTTATTTTGTGTAGGTGGGTAACATAGTATTTGTGTAAAAGAATCTGCACTTGGATAACATATAGTGTTATATAAAGGGGTAATTTTTTTTTATTTATTTATTTATTTTTTTCTTTATGAAATTTTTCAAGATAAATCCTTATATCCATTGCTGAGCATGGTATCTATGCATGAAAATATAAGAAATTTTATAAAAAAGAGGAATGCATAGAGTTACGCCAGCTTACCTGTAGGATATGCTCACAAAATGGCCACCAACCATACCACTTTGTAAGTCCAAATCTGCTACCTGAAATGAAGAAAGATATGTCAATATCAGCGAGTTATTTGCTTATATAATTGTTCGAGGATTGGCATGAAAATATTATGGTAGCTAGAATGAAGTTTATAGATTATTTTGCAATTAAGAAAAATAAAATAATGATCATAATTAACGGATTTTGAGCAAAGCGAAAAATCTATTTTTGGGTGAGGTAGCCATGTCGTCCTGATGGAAGTTCCTTCTTAGTAGCTTCCTAGGTTATATTTGACTACAGTGATATATCCCAGAGAATTTTACTAAAGGTATCCAGAATTCTAACTCCTGGAGCGAGTATCCCTTATATTTCTAAAAGGGATATTGCATAATATCAGAGGACGTATTCTTGACACATCACATAGCTATCTACACCCCTAATAGCGTTTACGCTTCAAGAGGGGAAAGTGGCAAGAATTATAGGAGAGCCGTTATTAAGGCAACACTCCTACTGTACTGTAATTGGGCACTAGCCCGTCTCTGCGTGGCGCCATCTAGTCATTCTTTGTAGCGTTATACAGGTGCTACAGATACAGTATATTAGGGAGGGATTCATTATCCTTTGTCAAAAAGAGAGTGGGTCCATCAGGACGACATGGCTACCTCACCCAAAAATAGATTTTTCGCTTCGCTCAAAATCTGTTTTTTGGGCTCAGGCCATGTCGTCCTGATGGAAGTTTACCAGAGCATTAATGTATCTGTGGATTTTCAATAGTGCCAGTCATCTCGAGATAAATTTTCCTTGGTCGTCTGGACCTAGAGACACTTGATGTTACCGTTATACATCATTCAGCTGATCATGGACTATGTCAGTGCTTCCTGCCCCCTACAGGGAAGAGTCTGGGAAGACTCTAGGAGAAAACCCGAGGATTGTGAGTTCAAGGAACACTCTAGCAAACAAGTTTGTATATTAGTGTCCTCATATACATAAAGCATAGTTTGTACTCTCAATGGAATGATCTATGTAGGTTACTGATACCTCCCGAATCTGTTTATTTATGGAGACAGATAGACAGGTTTACATTCGTGTAGGAAACCTTAATTCAGTAATGTAAATATGTTAGTACAATCAGTCATTACCAGTGACTGAACTTAAAAGCATAACAAATTATCTGAAGAATGTTTGCTTGGAACAGAATAACCTTAGTTCCAAATATTTTTCCCAAATTAAGAGGATAAAAAGATGCTCTGACACCCTTTATTGAATGGTTTAGGATATTTGGGGCGAAATGAGACACAAAGATTCCTACTATCGTTTATTACAATAGAATATAGAAATCATGGTTGTAACATTTACAATCAATCATATTTTTTGCTGAAAATATCTGTGTGAAAGCATAATTGGTAATAACAGAAAAATTTTATAAGTTTCATCTGAAAAGGAAACACAAGCCACTCTATGGAAAATATGGAATATTTCACTTTGGATTCTGTTGTTACAAGGAACACTTGCATACGATTATGCATGGCACATGTGTCAGTCTATTATGCTTAATGTCACCCGTGTAATTAGAACAGTCTGTAGTGTCATGCACTAGACACATCACTCAACATGATACACCATAAAAGTTTATCATGTACACCCTTCACTAAAAGTCCCAAATAGTGCACTGTTCTTTACAGAGATCAAGCGGCAGGTTTTAGTACACTACCTGCTGCCACCAAGAAGTGTTTAATCTCCTGTAGTTGTTTCGCGTAGTGTTTGAAGAAGACCCTGGATGACTTCCATCCAGTGTAAGCGCGAAGACTTTCAAACGACATAGTTTGAAAGAAATTTAGAGACAAAGCAACTTTTCTCAGATCATGACCTGCGGGTGTACTGTCTGGATCCGCTCTGCGAATAAAATAGGTGATCTTCGCCCTTAGTTGTTTCAAGGTTAATGTCGAACCTGATGTTTCTCCCCTGAAAAGCTGACCTCCCTTAAAGTCTGAAGTTATAAGAAGATAGACCTTTAGGCATTCCACTGGGCATAGGGATGCTTCTTCCTTCAGAAGACAGATTCTCCAGGGACCCCACCTCTTAGTGGGCAGCTCGTTCTTGGCGAGAAACGTTGGGTCCGGAAAAAGGTTCAGTTCTCCGCAGTCTGTGAACTGAATGTGGCCATCATCCCTCGAGAGGGCCACTATTTCGCTAACTCTGGCTCCTGAGGCTAGTGCAAATAAGAATATCACCTTTTGAGTCAAGTCTTTTAGAGAGCAATCTTCGTTGTTCAAGGTTGATGCTAAGTGAAGAACCTTATCCAAGGACCATGAAATGGGCTTAGGAGGGGCTGCGGGCCGAAGTTTAGCGCAGGCTTTTGGAATCTTGTTGAAGATTTCGTTGGAGAAGTCCACCTAGAAGGCGTACTGCACGGGTCTGGATAGGGCAGATTTGCAGGGAGAAATCGTATTGGCTGCTAACCCTTGTTCATGGAGATAGATGAAGAAGGATAAACAGAAATCCGTAGAAATCCCCTTTGGTTTCTTTGCCTTGACAAAGGCAACCCATTTTTTCCAGGAAGACTCGTATTGTCTCGTTGACTTTGACTTGTATTCTTCTAAGAAGTTAATACTGTCCTTTGAAATCCAGAACCTTTTCTTGACTGGTAAGGTGAGAAAATCACGAGATGAAGGTTCCGGGATTTCTGTGATGAAGCTGAGACAGTCGATTTCTGCACTTGAGTCAGAACTGGATCCGGCAACGGGATCAGCTTCAGGTGTAGTTCCGTTATCAGGGGGAACCAGACGCTGTTGGGCCACTTGTGGGCCACTAATGCTGCCGTTCCGTGAAAGGATCTTAGTTTGTTGAGGACTTTCAGCAGAAGGTTGGTTGGAGGGAACAGGTAGATCTTGGACCATCTGTTCCAATCTAGGGACATTGCATCCGTTGCTTCCGCTATAGGATCCTCGTATTGGGGCTACATACTGGGGTAGCTTCTTGTTGTCGCTCGTTGCGAAGAGGTCTACTTACAGTCCTGGGACTTTGCGCAAGATGAAGGAGAATGATCTTGCGTCTAGGGACCATTCTGACTCGATCGGGTTGAACTTGGATAGAGCGTCCGCCGTCACATTGCGAAACCCTTGATGATGAACTGCTGACAAGTGCCATCTCTTCTTCTCCACTAGCCTGAGGATGGTCGATATCACTTGATTGACTTGAGCCGATTTCGAGCCCTGTCGATTTAGGCATCTCATTACAACCTCGCTGTCTAATACCAGTCGGATGTGGATTGAGCAGCGAAGTTTGTTTTTTCAGTGAAAGAAAAACTGCCATGGCTTCCAGAAAGTTGATGTGGAAGGTTTTGAAGAGGGAAGACCAAGTTCTTTGGACTTTCCGATGGTGAGATTGGCCTCCCCACCCTTCCTTCGAGGCATCCGTGTGAACGATGACTGACGGTGGAGGCGGTTGTAGGAGTACCTTCTTCTTTAGATACTTGGCCTCTGACCATGGCTTGAGGAGGGATCGCAGACGATTTGGTATCAGTGTTTTTAGATCCCTTCGAGCATTTGATGCGTATTTTCTCCAAACTCCTGATGCATCTTTTAATTGAGCTCTCAATACTGGGTCTGTCACTGAGGCGAACTGGAGAGACCCCAACACTCTCTCCTGTTGCCTTCTTGATATCCTGGTGGATTGAAGGAGTCTCTTCACAGATCTCGCTATCTCTTTCCTCTTCTTTGATGGAATGGAAAGGCAGTGTGACAGTAAGTTCCAGTGGACACCCAGCCACTGGAACTTCTGAGCTGGAGATAGTCGAGACTTTTCCAAGTTGATCTTGAATCCTAGGTGTTCCAGGAACTGGACCACTTCCTTGGAGGCTTGCGTGCACTCTTCTTTAGATGTTGCCCACACCAGCCAGTCATCCAGGTAGGCTACTACCTGAATTCCCTTTAGGCGTAGTTGATGAATGACCGCATTCGCAAGCTTGGTGAATACCCTTGGGGCTATGTTCAGACCGAAGGGCATGGCTGTGAAGACGTACTGTCTTTTCTGTAGCTTGAATCCTAGGTAGGGGGAAACTTGACGGTTGATTGGAACGTGCCAGTACGCATCCGTCATGTCTATGGAGACTGTGTATGCCTGTTTGGGCAAAAGGGTCCTTATGTGTTGGAGCGTCAGCATTCTGAACTTGTAGTTCACTATGAACTTGTTGAGTGGTAATAGGTCCAGAATGACTCTGAGCTTTTCCAAGTCTTTCTTCGGAACACAGAACAGCCTTCCTTGGAATTTGATGGACTTTGCCCTCCTTACAACTCTCTTGTCTAAGAGTTCCTGAACGTATTCTTCCAATATGGGGGTTGAGTGTTTCGAAGAATTGAGGGAAGTTCGGTGAAGTTGTATTCCAACTCCACCCCAGTCCGTTCTTGATTAGGCTGTGGGCCCAGGGATCGAAGGTCCAGCGATCCCGGAAGAGGAGAAGTCTCCCTCCTACCGGCAGCATCTCACTTGGAGTGCTGGTTGGAGGGTTTGCCTCCTTGGCCACGTCCACCTCTGTTGCCCCTATCTCTGAAGGGACGTCTAGAGGCTCCACGAAAGGAACCTCGAGACTTCGGCCTAAATGTCGTCGATTGCCTTTCAAAGGCTGGGGTGAAGACGGGCGACCGAGTCGCTACTGGTTGGGGCACCAGCTGGAAAGTGGTGGGTGGTTGTGCCACCGTCTGGGGCACCATGGCCACGGGGAGCTGTAGTTGTTGTCGAGGACAAGAGGGCACTCTCGGTCGTTTTGTCTTCCTTTTCGGCTGGGGACCCTCCTCAGCGGAAGACTTTCTTTTGGAGGACAAGCCCCACTTGGAGAGGAGATTCCTGTTCTCCGTTGTGGCTTTGTCCACGACCTCTTTGACCACTTCACTTGGGAAAAGGTCTTTTCCCCAGATGTTGGAGGCTATCAGCTTCCTTGGTTCGTGCCTCACCGCAGCCGAGGCGAACACGAACTCTCTACAAGCCCGGCGGGCTTTAATGAAATTATATAGGTCTTTGGTGACCGTTGCCAAATGAGCTTTGGCAAAGACCATGAACATATCTGGGGTCTCGGGAACACTTGCCATCGTCTCTAACTCGGTTTGTAGAGACATGGAGGCGGCAAGTCGTTCTTTGGTCTCCTGCTCCCTGCGCAGGTGAAAGTCCGATAACTTTGGTAGGTCTTCACCAAACTGATGTCCGGTAATGTCAGCCTCCAGCTTCCCGACTGAGAAGGTGTTATAGACATCCTTCCAGTCCGCATCGTCAGATGGTAGGGCAAGGGAAAAGGGTCTACACTCCTCAAGTGTAGGACAAGGTTTTCCTGCCTCGACTGCCTTCAAGGCTGCCTTAAACCCTTTCTCCATAAAGGGGAAGGTACGGGAAGAATCAGCAATGAATGAAGGGTGCTTCTTGCTGAGAGCCAGCACCTTGGAATTAGTGAAGGTCCTCTCCTTCAAGGTTTTGGTAAACAAGGCCTGGGCCTTGGGGAGGTCCAGAATGATGACCTCTTTCGGCTCAGTTTCCTCTTTGGAAGGGGGTTCCGCCCTCAGGCGGACGTAACAATCCGGATAGGCCCCTTTGCTGGGCCAGAACTCCACATCATCTACTGGGACAGTGCCTAGTTTCTCGGAGAGGAAAATCTTCTCCCCTGACATCGGCATGTGCTCAGCATACCTCTAAGGGTTGATGTCAGAAAAGGCGGGAAGATCTTTGATGCTTACCTTCTTGGGGGCTAAACGCGTAGACACGAGCTGGTGCATTTCAGTCCGTAGAGAAGCCTCCTTCTCGGACGACTGCTTTTGCATATCCTGGAACATAGACAAAAGCGAGTGCAATGTATTGGTGATCGAGTCTAGCTGGGGGGCAGAAGAAGTAGTCGACGGGGCAGGCCCAGCCACCGTAGCCGATGTAACCGAAATCGTTTCGGTTTTCTCCGCGTCGCCTTCAGGATGAAAGACAGTTTCTTGCTCCAGTTCTTCCACTAGGAGATCACATTCCGTCTCCTCGGAGACAACTGGCATGTTGTCTTCTAATTGGATGTACTTCAAGGCATCGGATACCTCAGATTCTATCGGAATCTGGATGAGGGGAATCTCAGGTTGAGCCTGGGAAATGATTGCATCCGAAGATGCCCTAGGGAACAGACAAGCCCTCATCTTCTCATTAGGAAGATATGGGCCAGAGGTGTTCTTCTGAAAACCTCTGACCCATTTTCGCAGCGTATCTCTTGCTGCATCCCTTGAGTCTGTGGACTTCTGATCATCAAAAGCCTCTTTTACCAGTTTGTCACAAACGGTACATACCTGTGGGTCCCAATACTTTAGAGATCCCTTCGTAATTGCGCAGCGCGCGTGGGTCCTGCATATATCATGGCCGCAGAACCTCTTACTGTGGACCTTGCAGAAATGGTTCCCGCACTTGGGATGCTCCTGTAAAGAAAGAAAAGCATTTAAGTATTCGGTGAAAATCTCAGATTTCATCTTACAGATTCATAAATTTTTATTTAGCTTAGGATAGTGTAAGCTAGAAAAAGGGAAAGACACTCACATGTGCCTCCTGTCCAGCCCATTTCTATGACCTCCTCCAATATTGAACAGAAAATTCTTGATGAATTATATGGGAGGATAATATCCTTGGATATAAAGTGTAATCTTAACACTGTCTTCCAGGTTCAATATTGGGGATTTTTTAATAATGGATATCATCCATTAATTAAGCAGAGAGAATCGCTTTCTAGATGTGGTGGTCTCACAATAGGCTGCCCATGAAGCACCTTGTAGGTTGGAAAAAAAATTTTGTATAGGCTACAGTACACACCATTGCCGTCAGTACTGTGTGCCTGCCGGCATACGCCGGCATTGCCCTGGGCTATTGAAGGTATGTATTGCCTTCAAGATAAGGGGCGGCAGGTCGCCGGCAGTTGCTCCGCTGCCGGCAGCTGGAGGCTCCCTCTATCAAGGTGGACCTGCCGGAAGCCAGCGGAAAAATGTAGACTTTGGATGACCGGCTGCCGGCAGTCAACATGGTTGCCGGCGGCCGGCTAGAGTGTGTGCCGGTTGCCGTTGGGCCGCCGATCAACAGTACCCCATGGCAAGTGGCGGCAGAGCAAACTGACGTCAGGCAGTCGTCCGAGACGGCCCAGGGTTGATGAAAGGAAAAGAAAAAGCGTGGATGGGGGGACAGCAAAGGCTCAGCCTTGCAGACCTTCATCCGGAATGAGGGTTCATATGGAAGGGGGAATATATTCGGTCTTCCATCCAACCATAGCCCATCCATATGGTAGTAGGGTCATGGAAGGCAGTCCAAGGAAGGACTGAAGAACACTCTAAAGAAGGAGGAGGATCCCTGCCAGCAGCCGGCTCAGCCGGCGGCAGACAGGGAACCTCAAGCCAATTCCACCAACTACCCATAGGGTCAATTGTAGAATGATGGCCAGGATGTGTGAAGGCTAGGCCAACAGCAAAGGACAGCAGGGGAGGGGCAAGGGTCCTGTAGGTGAGGTAACACCTAGAAGGCACTACCTAACCTAAGAGATTCTGATAATTAGTAAAGACAACCTTAATGGCTGGGGAATTCAATTCCCCAGGTTGGGTTAGTCTTAAGGGGGGAACAGAATCTAGTGCCGGAGGCCCTAGGCAAGGGAAGAATTCAATTCTTCTGCCTATGACCTGCCGGTACAGGACTGTCTGCTAGGCTATGGAAAGGAGGAATTATCATATAACGCCTCCAGGGTATGGCCTAGGGAGGTCTAACCTCCTGCATAGGCCACCTAACCTGACTTGGGAAATCATTTCACCAAGACGGACGGTTGTCAATGACAGACATTCTACTCTGATGTCCTGTTCTAGGCTCAAAATCGACTCAGTGGTTGAGAGAAACGGGAACACCCCGGTAAAGATTTGCCAGAACACAGTTCAAGGCAAAGACAAACGGAGTTAGCCTAGGCTAGTCAGAGGGAAGAGGAATTGCTCTTAAATCTCGCAAGGAGATTGGTATCGACTTTAAAGGTAAAGGAGGTGTCAGTCTCCACTTAAAAGTTGATACAAGAGCAATTGGGAACATGTATGAAAGTATACTAAAGCCCCTAGGCTGGTAACCTAGGCGCAGTGAGAATCGGTCACCGAAACTCTCTCGTATACTATCTTGGAAGAGGAAAATTTTTATGCAGTAATAGCTTAATTGTATAAAATATTGCCTGGGCTTCAATAAAATTTACCAGGAAGGTTATATCATGCACGAAGTGTGCAGGTGCCTAGGCTAGGAAGCCTAGCACTCGTGGGGCTCGGTCATAATTCAGCCAAATCCACGACAACAAGGGCATAATATAAAAATCCCTCGCTAATTTGCTAAATAGCTAAAAGTTATTAAAGCGATAAATAACGGAAAGTCGTTCTGGCTAACTAAATGTACATGCAAAGAACGACCGCGTCCATGACACCATCCGGCTGGCAACAGCTCTTGTTACGTTAATTACGATCTTAAATCGAGGAAAAACTGGCAAGAGCTTACATTTATACAATTCAAAGATAATACTTAACTTTCCAGAGGCAGATGAGGCTGGGGAAGACATCATCGCAGCAAAACAAACCAAAATAGCGAGAGATAACACGGGATAAACACCGGTCTAAGGCGCTACAATAGAAAGAATGACTAGATGGCGCCACGCAGAGACGGGCTGGCGCCCAATTACAGTACAGTAGGAGTGTTGCCTTAATAACGGCTCTTCTATAATTCTTGCCACTTTCCCCTCTCGAAGTGTAAACGCTATTAGGGGTGTAGATAGCTATATGACGTGTCAAGAATACGTCCTCTGATATTATGCGATATCCCTTTTAGAAATATATGGGATACTCGCTCCAGGAGTTAGAATTCTGGATACCTTTAGTAAAATTCTCTGGGATATATCACTGTAGTCAAATATAACCTAGGAAGCTACTAAGAAGGAACTTCCATCAGGACGACATGGCCTGAGCCCAAAAAAGTTATCATAAAGGTACAAACTTAAAAAAACAGGAAAAATTATAAACTATTTTATGAAAACATTTGGGGTAGAAGACATTCACAAACACTTTACAACAATCCTTTTTTTTTAATACACGCCTAAACACTACTGCACATTCGATAATTATTTAAAAACTTTGATATTTCACAACTTACCTGATTTGGGTATTGATGGGTCGAGCTTGACATGAGGGTATCTCAGAAATAACACAAGGAAAATAGCTGGAATGTAATGCATCCTCACCTGACTGCTACGCATACTGAACTGAGGTCTTGCAGGTCGATATCACGCGTAACCAATACGGACGAAAAATTATGGCAAAAAAAAAACACCTTTTTTTTAAACCTCGTCAGGTCGTATACGACCCACCACACCTATCCAGGGTTCATAAGTGTGTTAAAGTGTTAACTATTTTCATTAATTATCAAAATTGAATATTTTTATAAATTAAGTTGGAGTGAAACAAGTGATTGTATAATTTTCATAGAAAAATATTTTCTTGACTTAGTCTAAGGTTTTGTTCTGACTTAATATTTTGAGTAATTTAAATTAGATACCCTAGATGCTGAAGCCTTGACAAGGATGTGGGGCTTAGGGATTAGCAGCTGGGCTCTAATGAACAATGGGAACTGCTTTCCCACTGGACCTCGGTGCCCAAATGCTGATCCAACTAAATCAGTCAGCACTTTCTCTTTTCCTTTTGGTTATTTCTTTTATTCATCAATCTCTTCCTTTTGGGCTTGAACTTGTTGTCGACTTTGGCTTGTTTGATTATGCTTTGGCTGCTTCTTTGGTTTTGGCAGTGTGGGATGGACGGCATTCCATCTCAACCTGTACCAATTTAGACGCCATCACCCTCTGGCAGACCCCATTGGGTGCAGACCAAGTCTGTTAAGAGTCAGGCTCCAGTGATCCGGTTTAGTCACCCATATTTGCGGGTAATGGGTAACGCCAGGCATGGGAGTCGCCGGTAGGAGGGCCTAACCACCCTCACTGACCAATATACGCCCACCTTAAGAGAGGCAGCCCCTCTCTAATAGAGGACTGTTCCCAGCTGAAGCCTCTTTTCGTGTTGGGCCACATGGGATAGGAGGACTGACATCCTCCGATAAGATGTGGATAACCCGGCTTGCCTTTTCCAAAAAAAAACCAACCCCTCTGTTGACGACCTGGAAAATACAAACATGGACCTTGGTAAAGACAGCTCCAACTTGGGTTCAAATATCGTAACATTAGAACCTTATTCATGTCATATGAAGAATGATAAGAAAACACTGGAGAAGAAGAAGAGAGAGAGAGAGAGAGAGAGAGAGAGAGAGAGAGAGAGAGAGAGAGAGAGAGAGAGAGAGAAAGAGAGAGAGAGAAATGATGACAGCACAGAAAAATATAGAAAAGTAGCATTATTACATGGTCACTATGAAGTAGTGAATTATGAGAATTTTTTTATTTTGGATTTTGAAAATGGAAGACATTAACCTGTAAATGTTTTTAAAGCTAACAGGGAAATAGTTGCTATATGTGGAAGGCAGCCAAAAATTCTTCCGCACGGAAATGAAAGTCTCTTGATAGAGACACTATCCCCAATACAAGGTGAAAGATTGAAAACACTCACAACATTGGATGGTCATAGTGTAAAATGCGTCTCGCACCCCACTTTCAACGAGAGTAGAGGTGTGATAAATGCTCCAGAATTGCTGGACAAAAAGAAATTGAGGATGAACTGAGGAGTCGAGGAGTAGTAAGAGTAGTCAGAATAAGAAAGAGAGTTGGAGAACAACGTATTCCTCTTGCTACTTTGATTATAACATTTGATCAATGCAGATTACCAAATGTTATTAAAGCTGGTTGGCTCTCTTTGAAGGTGAAACCATATATCCCTTCACCATTATGATGTTATCATTGCCAAATGCAAGGCCATTTAAGCCAGAAATGCAAGGAAAAACTAAATAATAATCCAGCTGTTTGTGCCAACTGTGAAAAAATAGTCATGGAGTATGCATAGAAAATCCAAATTGCATACATTATGGGGAAACACACCCAGCTACATCTAAAAGTTGTGTTAAGTTTATTTTTGAAAAAGAAATTCAGGCCATTAGGACCATGGAAAGGGTTACTTTTAGAGAGGCTTGTAAAAGAGCTCTAGAAAAACAGGTAAGACCAGGGCAACCTTTTTCAATGGTTCTGACGAAAAACTTGCTAAAGCACACGGAAGAAAATTATATCCCCACTTCTAAGATAAAGAAACATATGAAAGTAGTTAAAGAGGTTGAAAGTCCCATTGAAAATCTATATCCAGAAATTGTAGAAAAATCAAAACATACTTAAAGATCTGAAAAGTATTAAAAAACCATCTACTTACATTCTAAACAATAGGACAAACCTCTCTCAGGCTGTGTCCTTGCCTGATCTGATGGAGGTTCCACTTGAAACCACTTTACCTGGTGAACCTGTAGTGGGTAAGGTGCAAAAACCTGACAGCTCACCACCTTTTAATTGAAAAAGAGAGAGACCTCTATCTCTCTCGCCTCCTACCATAAGAAACATTAAAGTCATGACTTCAAATAAATGTTATCTTGTCTGCTGATGTTTCTGATCAACTGGAAGGTGAATTGAACATATCAGAAATTCAAGTTGAGGTCCACCATCCTCCTCAACAATTAGATCAAACGGACACAAATAAAAAGACAAACACAAAACCCAATATATCAAGATCCTCTCTAGAGATACCACCGGGAAATATTGTTAGATCAAATATTGCCAATGTAGAAAACTTCATCCAAGGTGTTTTCCAAAAAATAAACCATAGTTTTTTCCTCCATTCTGCAATGGAATTGCCAGGGTATAAGGGCAAAATATGAAGAACTTAAGCTCCTCATACGTGAGCACTCCCTTATAACTGTATGTCTACAGGTGAGCAAGCTCGATACCAACACTCCTTGTCCTCGAGAGTATGTTAGCTGTAGGACACCATATGATGAACGAGCAGGGAGCCATGGGGGAAGTCTTTTATACGTTCATCGAGATATTCCCCAAATATCTTTGTCTATCTGTATGCCTCTGCAGGCAATGGTTGTACAGATTGATATAGGTAGAAAATACACAATCTATTCTCTTTACTTGCCTCCAAATGATATATCATATGATAATATAGTAGAGGTGATTAAACAACTCCCACATTATTTTCTCTTACTAGGAGATCTTAATAGTAGACATCCTTTATTGGGTGATGTTTTGGCAAATGCAAGGGGTAATATTACGTTATTAATTTTTGAGAATGAAGATGTAGGACTCCTTAATGTAGGAGAACCGACACACTTTCATGTTCAGACAGGTACCTTGTCCTGCATTGACCCTTCAGTAGCAAGCTCAAACTGTCTTCTCGATTTTAATTGGAGAACATCAGATGATTGGCATACTAGTGATTATGCACCAATCATTATAAACACCAACAATGGTCCACCGTCACGTTGGGCGCCATAAACTGAAAAACTGTGAAGTCACCTTATAAGGTACTTAAAATACGGAAGGGAAGTCGATTCATACACTTTTGAAATATTTAAATTGATTATTTATTGCAAATGTGTCAAGTGCATGACACAGGGCTCTTCCTCTTCAATAATCAGCTTCTCCTCCATACCTGGATGGGAAATACAGAAATTGCACGTTAGTGGTAAAGCCTAAGAATTAACTTAAATTATATAGGTAAGAATAATATGGCAAGAAGCACTTATATATAGGAATATGCAAACCGTTACCTTACTGTAAGTAGGTCAAGACAAGAAAAACCAAATATGACAACCATATCAAGGCTGGATAATCCTATCCTGAAATAATATAATATTCGTGTAAGTTTGCATTAAAGAAGATTCTTACAATTTTATGTTGACTTATCCCGAAAATAACAAATAGTAGCTTACCACTATGTACAATAAACCCATGAACAACCTTCAGTAGAGTTGCGAAACCACTGTAAGGACAAGAGAAATCCTCTATAACTATTAAACATTCGTGAATATCCGTACTCTACCGATGGCAGGTAGGAAGGACTTTAATAGGCAGCAACAAAGGCTCAAAAGATTGCTACAATTACCATTCAGTATTTGCCCCAAAAATACTTGGTACTCACCGTAGTCCATCCGAGCAAGAAGGGATTGAAGTCAATGCTTAGGAGAACGTGACTTTTCTCCACAAATCCTCCACTAAGGCGAGTCAAAGTCGAGACAATGATGAACAAATCAGTCGTAGGAGGCAGAGTACATCCAGGTGGCCACCAATTACGACGTCCAAATCATGGAACCAAGGGAATACTTAACAAATGCCTCTTGAGGGACCCTTGATTCTTAATAAAATTATCAGAGCCTCGTCCAAGACATCCTCCAGGAGGACAGGCTCACACTGACGATGGAAGACGGGCTCAATGGCATACGGGTATGTGGTGGGTCCTACCAAGGACTGCCCGGACTGACCGGACTGGCAGAACTGCTGAGACTGCTTGGATTGCTAGTACTGACTTCTCACGCATTCACCGGTCTCGAAGTTTCCTCGTAAACAACAAAACAGAGGAGGAGTCAACAATTTGCCAATCATAACTATGGCAGCAGGAAGGACTGTAAGCGGTACCAAGTATATTTTTCTTATTTTGGTAATACTGAAATCCCATATTTACGAATCCTTCCTGCCGCTGTAGGCAAGTACGTTAAAAATTTATCCATTCTGTATACACCACGATGGAATCTTGATAAGGCGGACTGGGATAGATTTCGGGAGTTAAGTGAAATTGAAGGAAATGCAGAACAGTTTGAAAGTGTCAATAATATCATAGACTTAATGGAAATCTTCACACAGCAGGAGCCAATTCCGTTCCCGAAAAAGGGATACTCACCGACTGATGTGCTCATACGACTTGAATCCTCTATTTGCGAAGTCTTTGCTTCCAAACAGCACCATGTGACAGTCTTTTTTTTACCTTGAATACCAAATGGAAATATGGTATACTTAAAAGAATCCATGAGTTTGGATTAAGAGGAGAGCTACCACTATTTATTCAGTCATTTCTTTCACATAGTGTTTTTCAAGTGAGAATGGGGGAAACTATCAGAGAGTAAATGCCAGGAAGAAGGAGTTCCTCAGGGTAGTGTGCTGAATGTAACCCTGTTTGCACTAGCAATTAATGGGATATCCTCAGTCATTCCCCAGGATGTTCTCTCAACATTATTTGTGGATGATCTCTCCATATCCTTTGCTGGAGCTAGAATGGCAGTGGTTGAGAGAAAAATACAACTCTCAATTGACAATATTATCCAGTGGGCCAAATTGAATGGATTTAAGTTCTCGACAAGTAAAACTGCTATTGTCCATTTCTGTCATATTCAGGGACTACATCCAGACCCGGATATATACATAAAAAGTCAACGGATCCCATATGCAAGTGAAGCTAAATTTTTAGGTTTGATATTTGATTGTAGGCTTACATGGGTTTCTCACTTAAAAGCTTTAAAAGCTAAATGTTTTGTGGTTTGTATCTTTCAAAAGTATTGTCCCATACATCATGGGGGCCAGACCGCAATTCTATTTTAAAATTATACAAGGCCTTGAATTTTTCCAAAATTAGTTATGGATGCGAAATATACTCCTCAGCCACCCCAAGCCGGTTAAAGATATTAGATTCAATACATCCTGCTGGTATTAGATTGTCCACAGGAGCGTTTAGAACCTCGCCTATCCCAAGTGTCCTTGTTGATGCTGGAGAGTTGCCTCTAGACTTATGCCGAATGTCTTCTATTATTTGGTATTGGTTTAGATTGCAAAGACTCCCTAATTCTTTAGCCTTTAAGACTGCAAGCCTTGTAAGGCACTCACATACTTTGAGTTGCATCCAAAATCTCCTCAACCTAATGGCTTTGAGGTGAAACAATTGTTAAACAGTCTTGATATAATTAGAATTAAGGTGCTTCTATTTAAGGTATTAAGAATGCCTCCATGGAAATTATCTGAGGTATCTTTTTGTAAATACTCTGTTGGAGTTACAAAGAATATGACTGACTTAGAATCCAGGTCTCTCTTTATGGAACATGTTGCAGAACTTAGAGGATCGACTTTTATATATACTGATGGCTCCAAATCTGATGCTGGCATTGGATTTGGAGTATATAGTAATGGTTTTAATTGTAGAGGTGCACTTCCTCTAACAGCTTCCATATTTACTGCCAAACTGTATGGCTTAGTAACCGCTATTGAGAAAATAGCGTCGGAAAAGGAGGGTAATTTTACATTTTTTAGTGATGCAAGGAGTGTTCTTCAAGCTTTAGAAGATTTTAATTCTAGTAACCCTCTGGTTTTAAAGATTTTAGAATGGCTTTTTATTATTGGACGTAGAGGTATAATGGTTCAGTTTTGTTGGGTTCCAGCACATACAGGTGTGTCTAGGAATGAGAAGGCAGATATACTGGCGAAGAATGCAGCATTAGAGTTGCTACTAAAAAGGTATCCCATTCTGTGTAATGATTTCCTACCTAACATTAAGAAATTGTCTTGTAATGAATGGCAACAGCACTGGGATAGTCTAGTTGGTAATAAAATGAGAGAAGTAAAAAATGTCATATCTCCTTGGAGGTATAACATGATACCCCGAATATGGGAGAGGACTCTGTCTTCTGCGTATTGGTCACTCGGTTGACTCATGAGTTTCTGCTGAAGGGCCAACACCAACCGTATTGCGACGACTGTTTAGTACCTTTAACAGTGAGGCATTTGTTGACCGAATGTCTTAATTATAATAACTTGAGAAATAGATATTTGTTTGAGGCTCGAGGTGAGGATGGCAGGTTCATCCTTGCCAACCCCCCCAGATGCTGAATCCTTGATGAGGATGGGGGGCTTAGGGATTAGCAGCTGGGCTCTAATGAACAGTGGGAACTACTTCCCACTGGACCTCAGTGCCCAGCTGCCGATCCAACTAAATCAGTCAGCACTTTCTCTTTCACTTTTGATTATTTCTTCTTTCTCCCATCCCTTCCTTTTGGGCTCGATATTGTTGACGACTTTGGCATGTTCGATTATACTTTGGATGCTGCTTTGGATTTGGCACAGTGTGGGATGGACGGCATTCCATCTCAACCTGTGCCAATTTAGACGCCATCACCCTCTGGCAGACCCCATTGGGTGCAGACCAAGTCTGTTAAGAGGCGGGCTCCAGTGATCCGGTTTTAAGTCACCCATATTTGCGGGTAATGGGTGACGCCAGGCATTGGAGTCGACGGTGGGAGGGGCTAACTACCCCCACTGACCAGTGTACGCCCACCTAAAGAGAGGCAGCCCCTCTCTAATAGAGGACTGGTCCCCACTGAAGCCTCTTCTCGTGTTGGGCCACATGGATAGGGGGACTGACATCCTTCGATAAGAGGTGGATAACCCGGCTTGCTCATACCAAAAAAACCCGCCCCTCTGTTGACGACCTGGAAAATACAAACATGGACCTCGGTACATGACAGCTCCAACTCGGGTTCTAATATTGTTACATTAGAACCTTATTCACGTCTTGTGAATAATAAAACTAGAGAAAATGAGAGAGTGAAAAATGATGACTACAAAAAGATATAGAAAAGTAGAAGTATTACCCGGTCACTATGAAGTAGTGAATTATGAAATTTTTTTTCTCTTAGAATTTGAAACCGGAAGAAATGAGCGTGTAAACGTTTTTAACCCTGGATAGTACCTATCCAGGGTTAAAAACGTTTACACGCTCATTTCTTCGCGACCCAGAGCGTCAAAAAAAAAAGAGGTTTTTCTCACGTGACTCACCCCGTGACTGAATTTGTGGGTGATCGACCTGCAGGTGTCGTCTCCCCTACACGCTCTAGTAGTGTCCAGATGTGCATTGCTGTAGCTGTACTCCTTCCCCGATTTCTGAGACGCGTCGGGGTCGAGCGCGACCGAGTTTACCCTTCTAAGGTAATTTGCATAATTATCAAAGTTATTACGTATTATGAAATTGTCGTAGAATGGTGCAACTTGTATAGGTTATCAGTTGTGGAAAGTCTTGGTGGATTGTTTGGCTACCATGTGCATGATTTTTTTTTTAGTTAAAATGTCGTTCATCACCACGAGGACCATTTTACCGAGAGTGCCCCTTTTTCATTTTTTTTCATTTTTTTGCCAAGTCATTTTTCCGTAAGATATTGCCAAATAGTGTCGTAAAACTTTTGCTTTTTTAGTGTTGGAAAGTGTGTCTAGATGATCTGGCTACCCATGCGTGACTTTGTTTTTGTCAGATACGACGTAGTTATTGGTATATTGGGTATTTAACTGCGGTTGCCAATTTCTGTTTTTTTTCAATATTTGTAAAAATTTACTACGTAGTAAGGAATTGCCGTATATTATTGATTTTTTTTTCATGTTTATGTGTTAGAAAGTGTGCCTTGATGGTTGGGCTATCACGTGCATGTCTTTTTTTTTATCTGAGATGCCGTATATTAGAATGTTGGGCATTTTTCCGCGAGTGCCCCTTTTTATTTGTTTTGCATTTTTTTGCTTAGTCATGTTACCGTAAGGAATTGGAAAGTAGTGTCGCAAAACTTATATTTTTATAGTGTTGGAAAATGTTTCTAGATGATCTGGCTACCCATGCCTATTTTTTTTTTAGCCAGATATGGCGTATATATAAGTATGTGTTCGATTTTCCTGTGATTGCCATTTTTTCGTTTTTTCCCATTTCTTTCAAAATTACTACGTACCAAGGAACTATCACAGAGTAATGATTCATTTATATGTTTATTTGTCGGAAAATGTGCCTTGATGGTTTGCCTAGCACGTGGCTGAAATTTTTTTTTTCTGAAATGTCGTATATTAGAATGGCCATTTTTCCACGAGTGCCCCTTTTTATTTGTTTTGCATTTTTTTGCTTAGTCATGTTACCGTAAGGGATTGGCAAGTAGTGTCGCAAAACTTATAATTTTATAATGTTGGAAAGTGTTTCTAGATGATCTGGCTACCCATGCCTATCTTTTTTTTTTTTAGCCAGATATGGCGTATATATAGGTATGTGTTCGATTTTCCTGTGATTGCCATTTTTTCGTTTTTTCCCATTTCTTTCAAAATTACTACGTACTAAGGAACTATCACAGAGTAATGATTCATTTAGATGTTTATTTGTCGGAAAATGTGCCTTGATGGTTTGCCTAGTACGTGGCTGAATTTTTTTTTTCTGAAATGCCGTATATTAGAATGTTAGCCATTTTTCCGCGAGTGCCCCTTTTTATTTGTTTTGCATTTTTTTGCTTAGTCATGTTACCGTAAGGAATTGGCAATTAGTGTCGCAAAACTTATATTTTTATAGTGTTGGAAAGTGTTTCTAGATGATCTGGCTACCCATGCCTATCTTTTTTTAGCCAGATATGGCATATATATAGGTATGTGTTCGATTTTCCGGTGATTGCCATTTTTTCGTTTTTTCCCAATTCTTTCAAAATTACTACGTACTAAGGAACTATCACAGAGTAATGATTCCTCTAGAGGTTTATTTGTCGGAAAATTTTGTTTACTTCTTTTTTTATTGAATATCATCAAATTTTTTTAGCTAAAATAATATATTTTACATTTTTTTTTTCGATTTTATTTCCCTTCAAAAAATTTTTTTTGGGTCAGAATTTTAATTTTATAGTCGTAAAATAATCGACAATTATCCAGCAACCCACCATACAATTATTATGCATATCCAATAATAATTAGATTAGTAAATAACACCTTGAAATTGACATACCCTTCCTACATTTCAAGTGGCAGATTAGGGAGTCTGAGTCAGTGTGGTTGGCGGCCATTTTGTGGACATATCCGAAGCGTAAGTTGCCCTATCTATATATATTCTTGTTCCCTATAGAATTTGTGATATTTTTGTATATTTTTACCTGCATAAATATCATATTATATATTAAATATATGTATTTTTTTACGAAATTTCTAAGTACTCAAAAAATTACCTTTAGATATGGCCCCTGATATAAATGTAATTTACAAAATAATGAAGATTTTTTTACATATTTCTATTTTAGGATAACATATGTTTATTCCCTAAAAAAATTAGCCACTTCCTATTTCATTTGGGTACCCAAAAAAATTCATGAAATTTGGACAAATTTTTTTGGCCAAAAAAAGTTACCCTTTTTTTCTCGTTTCAGATCTTCACCTCCATGGGTCTGACTTCATCCAAAATACATCAAGATGTGTCCTAAACATTCAAGAATCAATTCCTAAAAGGATTTGTGTATATATGTATAAACTTTTTTTTTATGAATTTTTATGTCAGGTCTTTTTTTTTCTACTTAATTTTTTAAAATATTTATAATAAATAGTTTTTCTGCTGATGAGTAGTATTTATCTTTACAGTTGTTTTAAGCATTCATTGAAGTTTTTTTTGGCAAAAGAAAAAAGGAGGTTACTGCAAAAACTGATTTTTCAAGAATTTTTTTTGGCGTCGGGGTCGTTCGCGTCCGAGTATACCCTTAAAGGGGTGTCCGAGGAGCGTACCTATCCAGGGTTAAAGCTAATAGGGAAATAGTTACTTTATGTGGAGGGCAGCCAAAAATTTTACCCCAGGGGAATGGAAGTCTCTTGATAGAGACACTATCCCCATTACAAGGTGAAAGGTTAAAAACACTTATAACATTGAATGGTCATAATGTAAAATGCGTTTCGAACCCTACTTTCAACCAGAGTAGAGGTGTGATATATGCTCCAGAATTGCTGGATATAGAGGAAAAAGAAATTGAGGATGAACTGAAATATCAAGGCGTAGTTATAGTCAGAATGAGAGAGAGTTGGAGAACAACGTATTCCTCTTGCTACTTTAATTATAACATTTAATCAATGCAGATTGCCAAATGTTATAAAAGCTGGTTGGCTATCTTTGAAGGTAAAACCATATATCCCTTCACCATTGATGTTATCATTGCCAAATGTATGGCCATTTAAGCCAGAAATGTAAGGATAAACTGAACAATAAGCCAGCTGTTTGTGCCAACTGTGGAAAAAGTAGTCATGGAGTATGCATAGAAATCCCTAATTGCATACATTGTGGGGAAGCACACCCAACTACATCTAAAAGCTGTGTTAAGTTTATTTTTGAAAAAGAAATTCAGGCCATTCGGACCATGGAAAGGGTTATTTTTAAAGAGGCTCGTAAAAGAGCTCTAGAAAAGCAGATAAGACCAGGGCAACCTTTTTCAATGGTTCTGAAGAAAAACTTGCCAAACCACACAGACGAAAATTATATCTCTACTTCTAAGATAAAGAAACATATGAAAGTAGTTAAAGAGGTTGAAAGTACCATCGAAAATCTGTATCCAGAAATTGTAGAAAAATCAAAACAGAAACTTAAAGATCCAAAAATTATTCAAAAGCCAACTACTCTGATTCTAAACAATAGTACAAACCTTTCACAGGCTGTGTCTTGCCTGATCTGATGGAGGTTTCACTTGAAACCAATTTACCTGGTGAACCTGTAATGGGGAACGTGCAAAATCCTGACAGATCACAACATTTTAATAAAAAAAGAGAGAGACCTCTATCTCTCTCGCCTCCGACCATAAGAAACATTAAAGTCACAACTTCAAATAAATATATCTTGTCTGCTGATGTTTCTGATCAACTAAAAGGTAAATTGAACCAATCAGAAATTCAAGTTGAGGTCCACCATCCTCCTCAACAATTAGATCAAAAGGACACAAAGAAAAAGAAGAACACAAAACCCACTATATCAAGATCCTCTCTAGAGATACCTCCGGGAAATATTGTTAGATCAAATATTGCCAATGGGAAGACTTCATCTAAGGTGTCTTCCAAAAAATAAACCCTAGTTTTTTCCTCCATTCTGCAATGGAATTGCCAGGGTTTAAGGACGAAATATGAAGAACTTAAGCTCCTCATACGTGAGGACTCCCCTATAACAGTATGTCTACAAGAAAGCAAGCTTGATGCTAATACTCCTTGTCCTTGAGAGTATATTAGCTATAGGACACCTTATGATCAACAAACATGGAGCCATGGGGGAAGTCTTATATACGTTCGTCGAGATTTTCCCCAAATATCTTTGTCTATCTGTACCCCTCTGCAGGCAGTGGTTATACAGATTGATATAGGGAGAAAATACACAATCTGTTCTCTTTACTTGCCTCCAAATGATAACATTTCATATGATAATATAGGAGAAGTGATTGAACAACTCCCACAACCTTTTCTTTTACTAGGAGATCTTAATAGTAGACATCCTTTATGGGGTGATGTTTTGGCAAATGCAAGGGGTAATATTATATCATCAATTTTGGAGAATGAAGATGTCGGACTCCCTAACACAGGAGAGCCGACACATTTTCATGTACAGACAGGTAACTTGTCCTGCATTGACCTATCAGATGCAAGCTCTAACTGTCTTCTCGATTTTAATTGGAGAACATTAGATGATAGGCATATTAGTGATCATGCACCAATCATTATAAACACCAACAATGGTCCACCTTTACAGAGATCACCTCGATGGAATCTTGATAAGGAGGACTGGGATAGATTTCGGGAGCTAAGTGAAATTGAAGTAAATGCAGAACAGTTTGAAAGTGTTGATGATGCCAAGGACTTACTTAATGGACCTTTTGACACAGCAGGAGTCAATTCCATTCCCAAAACAACAGGGATATTCAGATGACGACCAGTCCCCTGGTGGTCATCTGAACTAACTGCCCTGAACAGAGCCACAAGAAAGTCTTTAACTCAATTGCGCATGCACCGTACTGAGGAGAATTTAGTCATATACAATAAAGGTAAAGCACAGTTCCGTCGTACCAAGAAAGAAGCTAGGTGCCAGTCTTGGATGTCATTTGTTTCCTTCATTAACAGTTGAACACCAACTTCATCTGTGTGGAAGAAAATCAAAAAGATAGCAGGCAAATTCACCCCAAACCCACCACCAGTGTTAAAGTTAAATGGCCAGTATATGACTGGAGCAACCGAAGTTAGCAATGCCCTGGCTGACCATTTTTCAAATGTATCGTGTAAGTATGAAGCACCTCTTGGTCACCAGTATAGGAGCATTGAAGAAAAGAAAGTTTTAAATTTTGCAACAAGAAAGCAAGAGTCATACAATTCTCCTTTTACTGAAAGAGAATTTGATTCTGCTCTTGCTACGTGTAACGATACAGCCCCTGAACCCGATGGAATTCTATATGCAATGATTAAACACGTACCTTTCAATACAAAGTTATTTATTCTAAGCATTTTTAATAGAATATGGCATGATCATAGTTATCCAAGTGTTTGGGAACTAGCCATTATTTTAGCCTTTTTAAAACCCGGTAAGGACAAGTTTTTAGCAGCAAATTTTAGCCCAATTGCATTGACATCTTGTTTGTGCAAAATCATGGAGAAGATGGTCAATGTAAGACTGATGTGGTACCTTGGAAAGAAGGGTATTTTATCACCCATTCAATGTGGATTCAGAAAAATGCACTCGACGACTGATGTGCTGATACGACTTGAGTCCTCCATTTGTGAAGCCTTTGGTTCCAAACAGCACCATGTGACAGTCTTTTTAGATCTTGAAAAGGCATATGATACCACATGGAGATATGGTATACTTAAAAGAATCCATGAGCTTGGATTAAGAAGAGAACTACCACTATTTATTCAGTCATTTCTTTCACATAGAGTTTTCCAAGTGAGAGTTGGGGAAGCTCTATCAGAAATTAAATGCCAGAAAGAAGGAGTTCTTCAGGGTATTCCTGAGTGTAACCCTTTTTGCACTAGCAATTAATGGGATATCCTCAGTCATTCCCCAGGATGTTCTTGCAACATTATTTGTGGATGATCTCTCTATATCATTTGCTGGAGCTAGAATGGCAATGGTTGAGAGAAAAATACAACTCTATTGACAAAATTATCCAGTGGGCCGATATGAATGGATTTAAATTCTCGACAAGTAAAACTACAATTGTCCATTTCTGTCGTATCCGGGGTGTACATCCAGACCCGTATTTATACATCAAAGGTCAATGGATCCCATGTGCAAGCAAGCTAAATTTTTAGAGTTGATATTTGATTGTAGGCTTACATTTGTTTCTCACTTAAAAGCATTAAAAGCTAAATGTCTTGAGGCTGTGAATCTTTAAAAAGTATTGTCCCATACATCATGGGGGCAGACCGCAATACTATTTTAAAATTAAACAAGGCCTTGATTTTTTCCAAAATTAGTTATGGATGCGAAATATACTCCTCAGCCACCCCAAGCCGGGTAGAAATATTAGATTCTATACATCATGCTAGTATTAGATTGTCCACAGGAGCATTTAGAACCTCACCTATCACAAGTCTCCTTGTTGATGCTGAGGAGTTGCCTTTAGACCTTTACCGAATGTCTTCTATTATTCGGTATTGGTTTAGATTGCAAAGACTCCCTAATTCTTTAGCCTTTCAGACTGCAAGCCTTGTAAGGCACTCATACTTTGAGTTGCACCCAAAATCTCCTCAACTTTTTGGGTTTCAGGTGAAACAATTAATAAACAATCTGGATATAATTAGAATTAAGGTGCTTCCATTCAAGGTATCAGCAACGCCTCCATGGAAATTACCTGACGTATCTTTTCGTAAATAATTTATTGGTGTTAAGAAGAATATTACTGACTTAGAATCCAGGTCTCTTTTTATGGAACATGTTGCAGAACATAGTGGATTAACTTTTATATATACTGATGGCTCCAAATCTGATG
>NC_090726.1:140205730-140228230 GCF_036898095.1 Palaemon carinicauda | reverse complement strand
AAGAAAATGGTGCACGGTAAAGTAGAATTATTATTTTTTTAAAGAAACCAAAATCTTATAAGAATTACAAAATATGTGTACACTTATCTTTACTAAGCCCATTTACACTTATTTATCAGCGTTCACACAAACATAAACACACCTAAAAAGTGTGCACTCAACGGCGTTAGACTCCACGGTGTGTCCTCATCAGCATTCTGGATCAGTTTGAGGCCGTGGAGGTCCTGAACAGTAAGGTCAATATAACCCATTAAATTTACTTAGAAACACATGGAAAGGCTAGAAGCCCAAGAGAGAAAGGGCGCTTTTTATCTTGGTTTAAAAAAAATATAAAGGAAAAGACTCGACCTTTTCTACCTTCGTTTTAGAGCCCCATTAACCGAAGTATTTTCAAGCAGTGTGTGTGTGTGTGTGTGTAGATATATAGGTGAATATACTTATAATTATTATTATGTGTTCATAACATATGTATAACCGTAAACGTAAAATTTGAAATTGCAGTGGAATGAGCTAAAATGTAATACTCGTAAGTACAATAAACCTAAAATATATCATGTTCAATCAGAGGCAAGAATGTCGGTTACCTTTACCTTTATGCAAAGGAACAAATATTTTTCTTATACCTTTCTTTGAAGACATTTCTTATCTCTATACAAGAAAGAACAAGTGATTCTGTATATATATATATATATATATATATATATATATATATATATATATATATATATATATATATATATATATATATGTGTGTGTGTGTGTGTGTACAGTATATATATACACATATATATATGTATATTTATACATATATATATATTGTATATATGTATACACACACACACACACACATATATATATATATATATATATATATATATATATATATATATATATACTGTATTCATGTATATATACATATACATGTATATATACTGTGTATATGTATATATATATATATAAATTTATATATATATATATAGATATATAGATATATACTGTGTATATATATATATATATATATATATATATATATATATATATATATTTTTATATATATATATATATATAATATGTATATGTATGTATTGTATAGTCACTAACACCAGTTTTTTAAACAATGTAAATAACAAATTCTACTTTTAGGAGTGTATACCACTTGAAATTCATGTATGATAAATGCTTCTGGCTGTGCAAGGATTCGAACCTATGAGTGTGAGGCGAAGCAAGGCTTGGCAAGGATTCGAACCTATGAGTGTGAGTCGAAGCAATGCCAGCATTTACCCCTTTACCAATCGAGCTATCATGAGAGTTAATAAGACCATTTGAAGTCCACTACATTTTCCTGTCAAATTCAGGAATGTGTTCTTAGACTTGAAATCAACCCATCCATACCATGATAACTGAGCACTGAGTTTGCTACACATGGTTATTTACCTGTTATAGCTCAAGTCCAGCTGATTCCCACTCAATATCCATAACTCCATTAATATCTAAAGTTTTTTTAACATCTTTTGGTAAAACTTCTAAATAGGTTTGCTGAAGGTAATCATCTGTTCCCTAGTTTGCAATTTGGTTTTCGTAAAGGCCTTGGAGCATGTGATGCCCTTCATACAATCTCCAGTGCTGTACAGAGATCCCTCGATTGTGGCTGGAAGTTGTATGATTGGTCTTGGTTTTAGTGCTGCCTTTGATTGTATTAATCATGAGGCCCTTGTTTTCAAACTCAAACGGTTAAGAGTGGGTAAGTCTTTTCTTAGTACCATTAATGAATTTTTAAGTAATAGATTGCAGAGTTGTTGTTGATGGGCACCATAGTAAGTATAAGAATGTGATACCTAGCATTCCCCAGGGTAGTGTTCTTGGCCCATTACTTTTCATGCTATATACACATGGCATGTGGTTTGGCCTAGAAAACAAGTGTGTTGCATATGCAGATGATACTACTCTATTGCATAGATTCCTTCTCCTGAATTTAGAGGTGTGGCTGCTGAATACCTTAATAGATATCTAGCTAAAATTAGTGTATGGTGCAAATTATGGGACATGAAGTTGAATCCTAACAAAACTCAAAGTATGATTGTATGACGAGGATTATTCTTCTCTCAGGTTTTCAGCTGCGGATTCTCATCTTAATATGTTGGACAGGAACTAACGGACTATTAAATCTCTTATTCCTGATATAGATATTAATCTCTGGCACCGTCGTTCAATTAATTCGTCATGCATGATGCATAAGAGTTTTCATAATTCTCAGCATCCTTTACATTCAAATCTTCCTGGACAGTATTGTCCTGTTCGTAATACTAAGTATGAGTTAATTCTAATAGTCATGAGGCACAATACTACACAGTATTCTAGAAGTTTTATTCTAGCTGTGACCTAAGTTGTGGAATGATCTCCTAATTGGATAGTTAAATCGATAGAACTTCAAAAGTTCAAACTTGCAGCAAATGTTTTTATGTTGAACAGGCTGACATAAGTCTCTTTTTATTGTTTATATGTGAATGATCTCTCTTAATGTTGTTACTGTACTTGAAATATTTATTTTTAATTGTTCATTATTTCTCACTAAGTTTATTTATTTTCTTATTTCCTTTCCTCACTGGGCTATCTTACCCTGCTGTAGCCCTTGAGCTTATAGCATCCTGCTTTTACAACAACGGTTGTAGCTTAGCTAGTAATAATAATAATAATGATAATCATGTTTTGCTGTTGCTGTGTCTTGACTCTGCTCCCTTTATCTCTCTCTGAAGATTAATCAATGCCTGGTGGCTTATGTTGTTAGTTGTTTTCTTCAGAAAATGCTTTCTTCTTGCTGTTCTGAAAGATATTTTGTCATTATTTAATTCATCCTTGCTGTTCATTATCCATCTTCCGGTGGTCCACCTGAAGTTTATTCATTTTGTATTGCCAGCTTTTGACTCATCTGCGCATGTAGTTATTCATGTTTTTTTTAAAAGCTGAAATGCCTTCCCTGTTTTGATGCGTCTTACTGCCATATCATTATCTGTCTCTTAGCAAATGTACTGCCTACCCTTGTTTTGTTCTGCTATTCTTCTGTTCTGCAGTGCCAGTCCAGTTCCAGTGACAACCCCAGATCCTGCTTGCTACCTTCTAAGCTTCACGGCCATCCATGCACTCATGCCAGTCCTTACTTTCCTGCTATTGTTAAAACTCCATTTCCAGCTTTAATAGTAGTGCCAATCTAAGTTCTGCAAGCACTAGCTATGGTTCATTGCTACAAATTCCATCTACATGCATCGTTAAGGGTGGCATTAGCCTTACTTTTGAATGTATGTATTGTGAGCTTCGTGGTTTTGCAAGTTATTCTACTTAAAATTAAAATTGGGGAATAGTATAGCAAGACCTATACAAGGTCATGTTTTCTGGTTGAGATTCCATTATATTATTTTGCACTCGCTCGACCAAACATTGGCTGTAATTGTAAGTTTTCGTTCGTCTCTGTAGTATGTAACATTATTTATCAGAATACATATGTGTGTATGTATTTCTAGCAATAGCGGATTCTTGAACTGTGATTCAGGTTATGAGTTATTCTCATGTTGTTTTGCAAAGCACTTTTCTTTGTAAACATTTAGTGATTTTATTTTCATATTTGAAAGGATTATAGCATTTTCCTCATGATTTCTTTGTTGATTTCATCTTAAATAGTTTAATTTCTTATTGCTTTTTTTTCACTTATTCTCTCAGACAAAAAACACAACACTTGCTCTGTAACCAATTTGGTTGAATTTTTTTTATACCTTACAACAAATCTTTTTGACCTCCATCTTCATACTTGTAACTAAGAACTGTTTTTCTACATGGATTGGTGTTTCTTGGAATAAGTTCCATTGCAGAATTCCCTAGTTTAAATCTTTTTTTCTATATGGATTGGGTTTTCTTGGAATAAGTTCCATTGCAGAATTCCCTAGTTTAAATCTTTTTTTCTATATGGATTGGGTTTTCTTGGAATATGTTACGTTGCAGAATTCCCTAGTTTTATTTTGGATGAACCTATTTTTATTTATTGAAACAGAATTGCGCCTGCAGAAGGCATATATTTTTACTATACAGCAGGACTTACTATTTATTGTTAGTAAAACGGTGAATGTGATTGCTGTGAAATTATTCTTAATTTTTTGCTGCAAATTTTATAAATATGTATGCAGTTTATCAGAACATACATTGATAACATTTACTTAATTACCCGCTAATTTTTTTTTTCTACATCTTAACCTGAATGCATTTTCTTATTACCAAAGCACATAACCGGGCATTGCTGATTAGTATGGCGAGCTGGTTGTGGAATTCATTTAATCGTTTAATTGTATGTAAGGGATACGTAAACCCACTACCATTAACGTAGTGCAAAGGAAATGAATTAATGCAGATGTTTGTCATGATTGATACCAAGGTCTGCTAGTTTATTGGTCTCCATGAGTAATGTACTATAATAATGTACATTTCCAGAAAGTTTCAACGACCCCTATTTTCCATGGATAAAGGGATTATGGCAGTATTTGTGTTAGTAGCTCGGACGAGAAAGGTAAAAGGAAAAGAAGCTTTGATACAAGTACCTACCAAAGGTAAAGCAGCCAAAGAGAATGGCACAAACTCCGGAACTCCCCCAGAGGAAACCGCAGTAGAATCTGACGAGAAGGTAGTCTGACGAGGAGAAAGGAATTTAAATTCAGAATGAAAATCTAGAAGACCAAAAGGAAAATGAAAACTCCAAGGAAGTCCCAACAAACATACAAGACGCAGTAACAACAAATCCCAATATGGAACAACCAAAGGGAAATTACAACAGAAAGGCTAAAGAGAAAGAAAGAGAGAGAGGTGTTCCGTGAAGAATTAACATACACTTATATGTTTCCAAAGAACAACACTTGTGCCCCAGTAATTCCAAGGACAGAAAAGAGCAACAACGCTCTTGGGCAATAACCAAGCAAAGGTCACTTGGAAATACAGAATTCACAAGAGGTAACATAGTCAGCCTTATAACAGAAAACATTAACAATGACATCACAAAAGTGATAAAAATAAAGAAGATTGAATAGAAGAATACAGCCAAATTCGCGAATTAAGCACCTGTTAAAATAAAAACACAAAAACATCTACAGCGCAAGGCAATAAGTAGACACGATTGCTTACAATCGCCAATTAATTGAAGAAGTCATCGTCATTCAACACAATGTTCAAGCATGGTCAACAAGGAAAAAGGCTCTCTCAAACACATACATGAAACTAAACCCAGATATAATACTATTAAAACTCTACAAATACTTTAAACGAGGAGCAAATGAAAATTTATATCTATTATGTCTACAGAAAGAATACTCAAAACGAAAGAAATGCAGGTGTAGCTACTGCAATTTAAACCCCCCATCAAACACAAGATAATAGACACTTGCAATTCAGACATGCTAATAGTGCAGATACAAACCACGAAAGGCCCAATAAACATTAGCACTATATATCAACCACTCAGAAGACCATTCCTCCCAAACAGACATTTTTCCGCTTTTACACACCAATATTCCTACATACATAATAGATCTAAATACAAGACACCCCTTTATAGGTCATCCATACACAAATAAAATAGGAAATGCACTAAATCAACACATAAACAATAATTTTTTAATGCATATAGGTGCAATGTTCAACTCAATGGCAAACAAACTGGATAAACAATGCGCCAGCAGACCTTACATCATACTAAAAAACATTAGAGCACACCTAAACTACAACATATCACCACGATCAATTACAGCAGCTGGTCATATCCCACTTATAATCAAACTCTCAACAAAACCAATAGTCAAAGAAATAAAAGACATACGCAACAATAAGAAAGCTAATTGGGAAATCTTTAAAGAAACAATAACTAGGAAGGAAGCCACACAGGAACAAGAAATAGACTTGAACAAGAACGAAACCACAACAGAAAACACAATAAACTCGGCAATAAACATGTCAGGATGCCAGAGAACTTAAAATCAATCAATAAATCGGCAATAAACAAATGTACGCCAAACATCTCAGAAATAATAAAATACTCTCCAATAACACACCCTAGATAGCGACTGTCTGAAATCACTTACTCAACAATTAAATTACCTACAAACAAACACCAATAGATGGATAAGGGTAACATACACCTTAATAAGACATCCAAAATGAAATAATTGAAGAATCCAACAGATTAAACAGAGAAAACTGGAACAACACAATAATAATACTAGGACAAACATACAAAGACCCAGAGAAATTCTGGGAAAAACTACAATGATTACTGGGGAAACCAAAAATAGACATACCATACTTAATCAGTAGTAATGGTGATAAAATAAAAGATGTGGAAGACCAAATTAAATTACTAACTGAAACATGGGCAAGCACATTCGAAATTACAGACCAAGAAAATGCAAATTTCGATAGGGATACAAAAACAGAAGTCCTCAACTTCCTACAAGAAATTAAGGAAAGATTAAACCCCTATCAAAATCCAGATCTGCAAAGACTGGGTGAAAACAACTACCTGAAAGCTGACATTAAAATACATGAGGTAATGAAAGCAGTGAAATCATTTAAACGCAAAGCACCAGGTAAAAGCGGCATAAATAAGCTAATGCTATCAAAATTATCGATGGTGGCATGGAGAAGAGTACGACATATACTTAACGGATTTTGAGCGAAGCGAAAAATCTATTTTTGGGTGAGATGGCCATGTCGTCCTGATGGAAGTTCCTTAAAGTAGCTTCCTAAGGGATATATGTACTACAGTGATATTCCCAGAGAATTTTACCTTTAGGTATCCAGAATTCTAACTCCTGGCGCGAATATCCTTAAAATTTCTCCAAAGGATATCGCATTATATCAGCGGACGTATTCTTGACACGCCTCCATAGCAATCTGCACCCCAAACAGCGTTGTGGCCTCAAGGAGGATGTGGCAAAAGGGAGCCGTCCAAAGGCTCTCCCCGCTCTCGTAATACTATTGGGAATACAACAGCGCCATTCCCACTACGGCGGACATTCCTTGTAGCATTGAGCGTGGTATTACAGATACAGTACCACGGGAGGGATACTGTGAAGATCTTTTCTTTTAGAAGAGATGGATGGGTCCATCAGGACGGCATGGCCATCTCACCCAAAAATAGATTTTTCGCTTTGCTCAAAATCCGTTTTTTGGGCTCAAGCCATGTCGTCGTGATGGAAGCATACCAGAGCATTAGTGTATCTGTGGATTTTTAATGAGTGCCTTAACCTTATAGCAACCTTTTCTATGGTCATGGGGACCACATGAGACAAGAGACGTTACCGTTATTCGTCACCATCACTAATCATAACCAATGTTAGTGCTTTCTGCCTCCTACAGGGAAGAGTCATTCGAGACAGTAGAAAAGGGATCTTGAGGTTAACATACATAGTATGACCAAACATAAGTACACACTGAATATACAAATAGTCTCATGGTTGTATATTTGCTAAAATAACATCAGTGTCTCTTATATCTATTATTTGATGCATACAAATATATGAAGGATACTTACTTTGGTAAGTTGAAGAACTCTGGCATGTATACATACAATTGTCTGGCGAAGGTGGACGCACTACATTCTAATAGACATTTATTACTAATAAATGACTCAAAGATGTTCAGTTAAACGAATGTAGTACGACAATGGGATTATACCTGTAACAAGAACAGAGACTATATTTCCTTCTTGAAGGAAGAAATGATGAGTGCCACTCTCAGACTGAAGAAAATTATAAAACATATTCTCTTCATAATTCCTGTACTGGTTACTTCTATCTGCACTGTGTACTTCGTACACCGGCACTAGTGCTATCTGTATAATTCCACACCTGGGATTTTGAACAGAGCCAGTGTTATCATGGTAACACTTAATTAAATTAAGTCACACCTAAGAAGGGTGACCTCTTCTCCCTTTAATTGACAGTCCCAGTCAATTAGCTGTTCATCGTAGAATTAGACGGCAGGTTAAATATTCTACCTGGCGTCACCACATATTGCTTCAGAACATGGATTTGTCTAGCATAGTGTATGTAAAACACTCTGGATGATTCTCATCCGTTACATGTGCGAGGACATGTGAGGTCCCAAACCAAAAACTGTTTACTACAGTAATTAGGGGGCAGGTTTTAATACACTACCTACCGTGCTCAAAGTCCATATACTGAAAGAAGTTCAGTGATGGAACAATCTTTCTCGGATCATGACCTGCGGGAGTACTGTCCGGATCCGCTCTACGAATAAAGTAGGTGAGCTTCGCCCTTAGTTGTTTTATGGATAAATTTGATCCAGAAGTTTCTCCTTTAAAGAGCTGTCCTCCCCTGAAGTCTGAAGTTCTACGAAGATAGACCTTTAGACACTCTACAGGACATAGAGAGACATCTTCCTTCAGAGGGCAGATTCTCCAGGGACCCCACCTCTTAGTGGGTAGCTCGGTTTTAGCGAGAAAGGATGGATCAGGAAATAGATTCAGTTCTCCCACTTCCGTGAACTGAATGTGACCCTCATCTCTGGATAGGGCCACTATTTCACTAACTCTAGCCCTGGAGGGGATAGCGAACAGAAAAATAACCTTTTGAGTTAGATCCTTAAGAGAACAATCTTCATTGTTCACAGATGAGGCATAATGTAAGACCTTGTCCAAAGACCAAGAGATGGGCTTTGGTGGTACCGCGGGCTTAAGCCTAGCACATGCCTTTGGAGGCCAGATCCACTTGAAAGGCATATAGGAGAGGCCTAGTCAAGGCTGACTTGCACATATTTATCGTATTGGCCGCCAGACCTTGGTTATGAAGGTGGACAAAGAAGGACAGACAGAAGTTTATTGAAATTTCTTTCGGTCCTTTTGCTTTGACAAACGCAACCCACTTTTTCCAGGAAGACTCATATTGTCTTCTAGTTGACTTGGCCTTGTATTCTTCTAAGAATTCTATATTGCCTTTTGAGATCCCAAACCTTTTTCTAACCGCTAGAGCGAGAAAATCATGAAATGAAGGGTTTGGGTTCTCTGTGATAAAACGAAGGCAGTTAATTTCTGAATCTTCGGAAATATACCTAGGGTCAGAGCTAGGACCAGCCTCATCTAGTCTATCAGCCCCACTAGAGGATCCTCGTATGGGGCTATATAGCGAGGTAGTTTCTTGAAGACGCTCGTGATGAAGAGGTCGAATTGCAGTTCTGGGACTTGTTCCCATCTGGGAGGGAATATGTCTGCGCCCATGGACCATTCCAACTCTATCGGTTTGTATCAAAATAGAGTATCCACCGTCACATCGTGGATCAGTTGTAAATGAACTGCTGGTAGGTGCCGTCCCTTTAAGAGAGGGATGGGTAACTTCACCAAGACTGAATGAGACGTTGGAATGTGACGTCTTATTATCGCTTCGGTGTCCCAGATCAGTCGTAGGGAGCCTGATCTGTGTGGAGGGGGCTTCCCCACCCATGAAAGGACCAGCAAAGTCTTGGGACTTTCGTGCTGTAATTTCTGTTAGAGAAGCGATTAAAGAGGGACCGATCTCAGTCTGTTTTGATCTCTTCAAGCGTTTGATGCGTGTTTTCTCCAAGCTCTTAACGCATCTTTCCGGTGTGCCCTTAGCACCAGGTCTGTCACTATAGCGAACTGGGGAAAGTTTAGCGCTTTTTCCTGTTGGCGTTTTGGTATTCTGACTGAATACCCGAGTCTCTTGACAGACCTCACGAGCTCCTTTTATATTTCCAAAGGAGAGGAGAGTTGATGTGACTGAGGGCTTCGATGGTTTTTTAAACATCGAAACCCCTGAGCTGGAGAAAGTCGAGACTTGTAGAAGCCTATCTTGCATCCGTGATGTCCCAGGAACTGGGTCATCTCTTTGAATGCACATTGGCCGGACACTTCGGGTGCTGCCCACTCCAGCCTCTTGATCAGGTAGATTAATACCTGAACTATTTCTAGGCTTGACTTTGACGTGACTAAGTTCGTCAATCCTTTGAAGATACTAAGGACTGTGAGTCCGGCACGTATCTTTCCTAGGATGAATGTTACTCTCTGTAACATGAATTCTAGATAGGAGGAAGGGGGGGTGGTTGACTGGAAGGTTCCGAAGGACACCTTTCAGGTCTGACAAGACTACGAACACCCCTAATTGGAACAAGGTCCATATGTTCAGAAGGATTAACATTCAGAACTTGCTGTTTTTTATGAACTTGTTGAGTGGCGACAAGTTCAGAATGACTCATTGATATCTTGAGTCCTTCTCGTGAACACAAAACGGCCTTCCCTGGAACTCGATGAGCTATAGTTTTCTTACCACCTGTATGCTCTATAGCTCTCAAGTATACTTCTCCAGGAGGGTTTTGAACTGTAGGAGAAGGTAAGGAAATGATGGTAGGGACATTTCTGTTTCCCATCAATGGGTCATCTTGAATAGGCTTTGGACCGAAGGATCGAAGGTCCTGCGATCCTGAGGGAAAATTCTTCCTAGCCGAAGCATCTTTATGCTTCGAGTAGTCAGTAGGCTTAGACTTTTGACCATCTGCCTGTAGCACTGTGGTCACTGGAAATTGTTGGATGTTGTTGAGCAGCCCGGATATTTCCAGCATTTTCGATCTTCTTTTTAGGTTGGGGACCCACAATCACAGAAGATTTTCTCTTTGAAGGAATGCCCCATTTTTGGAGAAGACTTATGTTCTCCATGGTGGCGTTCTTAATTACTTCCTTAATGACCTTGTGTGGGAAGAGGTCTTTACCCCAGATGTTGGAAGATATTAGCTTCCTTGTTTCGTGTTTCACTGTTGCGTCAGCGAACACAAACTCTCTGTATGCTCTCCTGGCCTTCATAAAGGCGTAAAGGTCCTTCACCAAGATAGCCATATGCATTTTGGCTATGACCATGAGTATGCCTGGGGTACTTTCATAGGTTGAACACAACTCTATGTAGTTTCGTAGAGAAAGGGATGTCGCAAGTCTCTCCTTTGACTCATGTTTATTACACAAGAGCAACTCAGACAATTTTGGAGACATACCTTGAATTGTCGACTTGCGATGTCCTTGTCTAATTTTCCTACTGAAAATGTCAAATGGACTTCCTTCCAATCCTTTTCCTGTCCGGGAAAAGCTGGTGACAAAGGCTTGCACTCATCGAGTGTGGGACATGGCTTACCTGCCTCTACCGCTTTGGCAACAGAAGTAAATGCCTTCCCCATGAAGGGGAATGAGAGTGAAGTAGGAGCAAGAAAGGAAGGGTGTCTGTTATTCAGTGAGAATACCTTCGACTCTGAATAACCCGCCTTTCTCAGACTACCTGAAAGGATAGTCTGTGCCTTATCATGGTCGAGAATCAAGACCTCCTTTGGTTCCGCTCCTTTTCTAGACTTTGGTTCGTACTTCAGTCGAACCCAACAATTAGGGAAAGCATCAAAGCTTGGCCAAAATTGAATTTTATCCAAAGGAACAGCATCTATTTTCTGAGATGTAGAGATTACCATTTGAAATTGGCATCTGCTCCGCAAACCTCCAGGGATTGGTTATAGAGCATGTTGGTAGGTCTTGATTCAAGGGTCGTTTGACTGACCCCTGGGAAGCGACAAGAGAAGCTTTACGAGGCTCTATCATGCGTTTTACTTCCTGCTTTTCGTTTTGTTTACGAAAGCTCTTTATTTGATTCTTCAGCTGGATACATAATTGTACCACATTATCCAATAGAGGGGTTGAAGACAAAGATGTCGACATCGATGGCTCTATAGCCGGCATAGGCGGAGGAAATTCCAACACAACATTTTCCTCTTCTACCCTGGGGCACTTCTTGCCCTTAATCCCAAAGGTTTTCTGGCCGTCAGGGGATGTAGTTGGCTCCTGAAGCACTGCTGTTTCCTCACTTGCTTCCGGAAATAGTAGCTTACGCATCCTATCATTAGGTAGGAAAGGACCCGGAGAGATCTTTTGAAAGCCTCTCACCCAGTTGCGTAATTTATATTGAGCTGTATCCCTAATCTCCGTAGACTTGGGATTTTCAAAACCTTCGGACATTAATGTCTGACATATATTGCAAACCTGTGGGTTCCAATAATGTAGGGATCCGGAAATAATATTGCATGGGGCATGAAACCTGCAAGTATTATGACCGTAAAAATACTTACTCTTGGCCTTGCAGAGGACTGCAGCACAAGGTATCTGGTGTTCCTCCTGTAAAGAAAGGAAAACCAAATGAGTATACAATGGATTATCTCCTTGACAATCAACATGCAAATGTCCTTTACAATAGAGTAGCTTAGGATAGTAAGCTATAAAGGGATAGTAGGAGATACATACTTGTGTACCCCTGTGAGCAAATGCTGTTGCCTCCCCTCAGGATTAACTACATGGAGATTTCTCTATAGAGTAACTCCAAGTAAAAGGACTCTTACCCCTAGGGGTAGAGAAGTATCAAATCACTGTCCCAAAATAATGTTAATACTGTGGGGTCAGGATGACTGATTCTTGATCAGAATATTGAAGAAAACTTATTCATTCAATATATGAACGGTACCAGCAGAATGCTCGTACAAGGGTACCTAAGGTATGTCAGAAAATACTACTGTATCATGGTACTGTAGTTTTCTAATTGCAGTAAGTCTA
Source organism: Palaemon carinicauda (assembly GCF_036898095.1). Taxonomy (NCBI): domain Eukaryota; kingdom Metazoa; phylum Arthropoda; class Malacostraca; order Decapoda; family Palaemonidae; genus Palaemon; species Palaemon carinicauda. Next base: position 140,215,593 of record NC_090726.1, on the reverse strand, counting down.
TATTGCAATTTACTGGAACTGTACATCATGTATTGTAGTCTAGTCATTATGCTTCCTTCATAGTAGCATATGACAGTATGGTCCATCTAGCATGAAGCCAGCTGGACTAGGAAAATAAAGACATATATTTGTATATCCCACTCAGCCTATTTGCTGTAGTCTTCCTACTATATTAAAATATAGAGTTTCCTGATCAGGGAGACTCAAGGAAAAAGGCTGCACCCTTTAAGGGTTAGGAGTGTCTTACTCCTGCCTTGAAGTGTTTAATATTGTAGGGTAATCCTAATACTGATTTCTAATCAGGATATTGAAGAAATCATATTCATTCAATATAGGATTGGGCTCAGCAAATGCCTGTGTTGGATATCCAAAATATATTGGAAATAACTACTAGTATAAACTATATAGTAGTTTTCTATCTGCAGTATATTCTATAATGCAGATATACTGGCTACCTGTATAAAATATACAGTAGTTCAGCCGGCATGTAGCCGGCATAGCTAGGTCTTGCCGGCATACCCGGCATGCTAGCTAGAGAGAGAGAGATAGCATGGAAAAAAAGCTACTCCTTACTGTGAATGTATACAGTAATTAAGGATGTAAAAGTCTAATTTGACTGCCTTTTCCCAGAGAGAAGGTTCTAATAGAAGGGGGGAATGTACCATTCAGGCTTCCATGCAGCTACAGTACTATTGCCGACAAGGTACCGCCGATACACTGCCGGCCGGCAAGTCCAGCAGTACCAGTACAGTCGGCGTGCTGCCATCGGAGTCAGCACTATCTGTGCCGGCCTGAACGGCAGTACCCCGGCAACAGGACCTGCAGCAGCAGTCCAAGGGAGGACTGAAGAGCCTTGGGAACAGAAGGGACTTCCCTCTCACGGCCATCATGGTCGCCGGCAGCCATCTTGGCTGCCGCAGTTGCCGGGTAGGCCGGCAATTGCCGACAGATGATGTGGTTGGCGGCAGTATGCTCTGCCGTCAGCCAAAGACATGGCTCGAGAGGGAGTCTGGCTGGCTCCGGCAACCTACCAGCAAAGGAAGGTTGCGAGATGCCAGCCTAAAGAAAGACAATGGCTAAGCCATCAAAAGAGGACAGTGGGGTAGGGAACAGGGTCCTGTAATGAGTGTGAAAGGAACTGGCAAAAATTGTCAATCCTACCACCTGTAAAAGAAACTCTGTTTCGGTATCGGCAGAATCACAGGGAACAGGAGAGACTCAGTTCTCCAACCCAGAGATTGCCGACACAGTTAAGGGGATGGCGGCACTGCCGCCTTCTCTTAACAAAGAAGAAACAGAGTTCCAGTGCCACGTATCCTAGGCTAAAGAAAATTACTCTTCAGCCCAGAGTACTGTGGCATAGGACTAGTCTTTTAGTCGCAAGGAGAAGATGGTATCCTACCATAACTTCAAGTGCGGCTAATGAGGGCTAACCTCCATTGCCGGCCACCTGGCCGGCAGGGGAATGATGGTATCCTACAACCCATTCGCCCTGCCGGCAGGTCGCCGACATTAGACTAAATACTCTGAGATTCTGACTGAATCCCAAAACCCGATGGTATACCACAACCAACGGTTAAGGGAAGAGGCAGGACAAACCCTAAGTTAGCCATGTCTGAATAAAATTCAAGGCACGGCTATTAGGGTTGTAGCCTGAGGCTACACTCAGAGGGAAAGAGATTACCCTTAAGTCTCCAAAGAGACGTGTAATGTTTCATATCATTATTGGAGGTATCAGTCTCCACTGAATGAAAGCAAAACACGAGGGTAACCGGGGAAAGTCGAACGTATAGTAAAACGTCTAGGTAAGGTTACCTAGGCTATACGAGATCTCGGTTACCTAAATCACCGAAACTCTCACTATACGATCGACAGAGAAAAGGGAAACAAAAATTATGCACATTATCAAAACTTTACAAGAGTAATTGCCTAAATAGCTAAATAATTAAAATAATTAAATAAAGCTATTAAAAACTGGAAGTCGTTCTGCTATCTAAATAACACATGCCTAATGAACGACGGCGCCTCCAGTAATTGGCCTAGCTCTTAAACACAATAAAATACTCTAATTTCATTGTGAAACAGGAGCTAAAATATACTCATAGTAAAGACCCGATACTCAACTTTCCAGAGGCGGAAGATGATGGAATAAGCATAATAATAATAATCCTGTAAAACGATCGAAAAGTTAGATCACCAGGAAATATCACCGTGCGAGATCGCTACAAAAAAAAAGGAATGTCCGCCGTAGTAAGAATGGCGCTGTTGTATTCCCATTAGTATTACGAGAGTGGGGAGAGCCTTTGGACGGCTCCCTTTTGCCACATCCTCCTCGAGGCCAAAACGCTGTTTGGGGTGCAGATTGCTATGGAGGCGTGTCAAGAATGCGTCCGCTGATATAATGCGATATCCTTTGGAGAAATTTTAAGGATATTCGCGCCAGGAGTTAGAATTCTGGATACCTAAAGGTAAAATTCTCTGGGAATATCACTGTAGTACATATTGTATATCCCTTAGGAAGCTACTTTAAGGAACTTCCATCACGACGACATGGCTTGAGCCCAAAAAACTTTACACTCTCAATGGGATACTACCCAAAACCAAACAAAGAAGGAATTCTCATACTTTCTCCCAAACCAGGAAAACACCCAAAATCAGCCAGCAAACAAAATATCAATTACTCTGCTGGAAGTGCTGGGAAAAGTGTTTAAAAAAATCATAAACACAAGACTAAGGAAATTCCTAGAAAGTAACAATAAACTGTATAAACATCAACATGGTTTCAGAACAGGGAGAAACACTGAAATTGCCCTTATGGAAATTTACAAAACAATAGCCATGAATCGACTAAACAAAAAACACCAGTGTAATATAACTTGCCTTGATATCTCCAAGGCATTTGATAAAGTAATGCATGACGGCCTCAAATATAAAATACTCCAACTGGAACTACTAACAAAAATGTAAAAACTCCTCTGGAACTACTAACAAAAATGTAAAAACTCCTCTGGAACTACATCAAAGACAGATCTGTCAGAATACGTAGCAGAGATGGAAACTAGGTGAAACAATAGATATAAAAAGTGGGGTGCCACGGGGGCTATACTATCCCCCACTCCTTTTATTATCTTCACAGAAGATATGCCAACCACTCTCGAATATGCCAAAAGAACTATGAAAATATAAACCGACAGATAAAATTAATAAATGATTACGAAAATAAGTGGAAAATAAAGAAAACAGCAACAAATTCCAACTCTTTATCTGTATCAAAATGCAAACCAGATCCAATAACAGTAAACAACATAAATATTCCATTCAATAAGGAAGTTAAAATCCATGGTCTTTCTGTTAAAAGAACTTGCATAAGCTGCCATATTAAACAAAATCTCTAACTGGCAAAACACAGAAAAGGGGTATTAAAACGTTTCAAACTATTGGATAAAAACATAATAAATCTCTACAAAAGCCTGGCTCATTCAAAGATGAAAACCCTACAAAAATTCCAAAATGGAAACATAAGAAACATTCGTGGCAACAACAACAACAACAATAATAATGAAAACATCGAAACACTCCATGATATATGTAATCTTGAACCAGTTAATGTCAGGTACCGCAGAAGGGCCACACAAGCCTGGGAAGGATTCAAAAACATTTACCCAGAACTTGCAACAAGGGAGGAAATAAGACACCCAAAACGACCATTCCTGGTAGAAAAGGATAGCTTCATTCATTTCTCAGGACGAACCAAATCCAGAGTATTGAAATAAAACAAAAGGTAAATGAACATAGATAACTAAACAAACCATAGAAAAAGGATTAATCAGGAAAAGACTAAGTCCCTCGGAGGCTGGCAGTAGTAGTCCACAAGGCATGATGTTGGCACAAGCAACCAACAAAATAGAGCCATTAGTTCTGCCCCAATCTTTTCACCCCCCCCCCACTGTACTTCATTTTAACACTTTCCCCTCCAATCCTTCCAAAATCTTAATTCCCCCCTCCCACCATCCAGTCCCCCTACACTGTAGCTATAGCTGTAACTGTAGACTAGGATTAAAGATGTGTGGCAACTTGCGTTATTGCCTACCAACTTTACAAGATTAGGGTCAGATTCCAATTCAACTGAATACAAATGGATTGTTGAATTATGCTATGCTTGCTTCGAGCATGTAGTTTATTTAATTGCCAAATATTGTAAACACCTTTATATTTTTTTTTATCTCTTTGGACAAATCAATAACTGTTAAGCTTTGCTCTCTCCCATTATTAATGGTATGACTTTGTTACGACTGTAATATTTTTTTTTTTTTTTTATTTATACCGTCATCTATACGCTATAATTATATCAAGGAATTTCCACGTGAGCTCAGCACTTATGCTTGGGAGGTATGCATGCAACGCTCCTTATAGACCAACAACGTTAATTTTCTCTTGAGGCACCTATGATAATTTGTTATACCGCCCAGTACCAGAAGTTTTTCCAGCATTATTAGTGGCACTGCATGTAAGGTTAAAAGAGGTTCTAATATCAGTAGAAAGAGCCTTGCATCATTACTGGAGTTTATTTTCTTTAATTATTGTTTATGCATAGATGGTATGTATATTTGCTTACAGAATTCATCTTTTGCTAACTATTTCGTATTTTATCCTTTATCTGCAATTGTAGAAGGAAAAGTAGAATACCACAAGCTCAAGAGCTACCATAAGGAAAGCAATTCGATATAGAAAGAGAAATTGAACGTTGAAGAATGCATTAAAAAATAGCAATACAGTAATAAAGAAAACCAAATAAAATGAATAACAAAGTAAAATTATTAAGATAAATTGCACCTAGGCACTATTCTTTAGAAGCCTTCATTTGTAAATTAAATGCTTTTCACGTTTGTTTCCTGTGAATATCCGTGAATAAAGGTATGATATAATACATGCTTGTTCTGCATTATCTATTCATCAACAAGTAGTTGGTATATTTGTTTTCGTAGAGTCATAGAATCAAGTTTCATTTCAATGGTACAAGTCAATGGATGGGCGGGATTGTTGAATTCTGATCGATGGTTTGGTATGTCAAATCATCTTCTCTCTGGACCCGACTTTGAACCTAAAAAAATGACCGCCAGACCGTGAAATGAAACGCTAGGAAGTATTACCACTGCTGATCCTTTTACGGTGCTAGAAAACCTAGTATTACACACTGATGATAACAATATGTGGGACCCATAACGAAGTCTCTGAACAATTTAATGACATAAAAACTGCTGCCACACTTTCCAGTACTGACCTTGGAAAGGATTTCTTCCCCCAATAATAATAATGTTTTAGTCATGGACACCTTAAATGGATTTAGTAAACCATAAGTGTACCAGGGTGCTGAATGATCTCACAGGCCCCAGCGCCGAGCTTAGTGGGATATATAACCATAATCCGTAAACTGCAAGTAATAATGGTAATGAAACAATAGTTGTTTAATAGGCAAAATATATATTCTATTAGATCAGCTATCAAGCATTTAAACATATCACCTTAGCTATTCGCTATTTTAGTTTTATAAAGTATTTTTACTTTGAAAATTTTCGTAGATTTTACCACAGTATAGTCTTTCCTTAAAACATAGAGCTTTACGACTATTATGTTTTTCAAGTGTCACAATCCTGTAGTGTTTGTCCAGCCATGGTATTGCCACGCCCTGTTTTGTCACATATCTCTTTACGGCATATGACTTTCGGGCTTTTACTCGCTACGAAAAAGATGCTTATCATGTTTCCTCTATTCCCACGTGCGTGTCAGGTCCAAGTATCATGGTTTCATAGATTCTTTTCCTTGAAATGGCGACACTCTTGCTATCGACGGTATGATAGAGCTATTTTTTTTTATGAAAGACCACTTTGTTGCATTACCTTTTCTGCCATATACCTGATTCCAAACCTTTGCATAATACTCCCCTTTATTTAAATCCCCTCCAACTTATTCGTATATCCTGATTTAACTTTTCTTCCCAAGTTTCAAGAATTCACATCCTTTACCTCACAGTGGTAATGCCGCTTTATTCCTCCATGATTTCCTTATTTCCTTATATTTTTATTTTTTTATGCTTTTAATGCGTGATATGATTTTCCTTATCATGGAGACATCCTCATGCTCCAGATCTACTATTTCATATGTTGTATTTTGTGTGCGTTTCATCTCATACTGAAAAGTAATTATAACAATATTTTTTCTGTTTTCAGTGTCTTCATGCTCAATATTGAAATCGTTGGTTTTTGGCAAATGTTTTGCTACAATGTACGTAGACTTTTGAATTTTAGAATTACCCATTTTGAAACTGATTATGATACCTTTAAAGTAAACATATATTTGTATGTGCAAGTGGGATATGTGAGTTAAGATTGGATGCTCAGTTGAATGTTAATATAAAACTATGAATTATATAGTTTGCCTCTGATTTTTTTTCTTTACTTTCATATATTTTTTTTATTCATACGCTATTTTTTTTTTTTTAAATTATCGTTATTTTTCTTTTTTGTGTAATACGTTTGGACACGATTTAGAAAAAAAGACCCTGCTAACAGAGAAGGATTACGGAAAAATAAATTCTTCAACCTTATAACTTTTTCCCTATGAAATTCATCGATAAATCTGATTGCCTATACTCGGTTGACTCTACTTAGTAGAGGGTTGGGAAATGGTGTAAAGCTCACTAGTATTTAATACTGTAATCTAACTTGTTAACTGTTATGTCCTCAACTGGCATGATTGGTAACCACCTTGCTTTTAATTGAAGAGTCGAGGGCTCGATTTCAATGTGAGATAGAAATTTATTACTGTTGCACACGATAGTGCGTCTTGATTTTCGAAACACGCAACGCACACCTCTGCAAAACTGCTGTATCTACCTTGCAAATTGGCTCACATGTAAATTTACTCGATGAATTAGGTGTGACATATTACAGTTTAAAAGGTTATGAAAATTAGTGTGATAATCATTTAATTCGATGAAATCTACTGTATCCTATATTTTCTCAGAAACAACCACAGTTCATTTTACATTTCAGTTTCCTTTCAATTTTTTTTTAAATTTTCAAATACCATTGTAATTAGAGAATATATATATATATATATATATATATATATATATATATATATATATAATATATATATAATATATATATATATATATATATATATATATATATATATATATATATATATATATATATATATATATATATATATATATATTTATTACACACACGCGTGCTCACACACGCGTACATACAGATGTGTCAACTGCGTGATGGAAAGCGTTGAAAGTGAATCAAATGGGAGTTTAACACACCCATTCATTGCCAGCCAACAGGGTGGGACTCTCCTGACTCGGTCCTTACTAGGCGGAGAAACAATGGATAGAGGAAGTCTAATATTTACCGAAGGCTCCATAAGTCCTCAGGATGTCAAGTGTGTTTGCCCGATGAAGTAGGACGGCCCCTCCTCACTCATTCTTGAAGCGCGGATGCATTCTAAATTTTTTTTTTCTTTTTTTTTACGGAGAGCGCCCAAGTTTTTCTCAACCTCTTCAGAAGTGAAACGCTTTTCGACCTAGTTATTGCTCGTTCCAACCCAGGGTTTGATTGGTAAAGAGGAGGAGGTGCAGTTGTAAATGAGATCTGCTCTCTCTCTCTCTCTCTCTCTCTCTCTCTCTCTCTCTCTCTCTCTCTCTCTCTCTCTCTCTCTCTCTCTCCCCCCGCGGTGCAGGAATATTTTCATAGTAAAAGATTTTTACCATATAAAGTATATTGCGTAATTTAGATGTGACATCGTAATTTTGAATGTTACGTTTGATTTTCATTGTCCATAGCTAAACCCTCGTCATCACACTCTGTAAGATTTATGTCCAAAGCAGTCTGGTAACGGGCTCGATTATGTTAATTCACAATATACAACTGAGACACACATGTATATGTATATATATATATATATATATATATATATATATATATATATATATATACATGTATATATATATATTATATATATATATATATCTATATCTATCTGAGAGAGAGAGAGAGAGAGAGAGAGAGAGAGAGAGAGAGAGAGAGAGAGAGAGAGAGAGAGAGAGAGAGAGAGAGAGAGAGAGAGAGAGAGAGCGAGAGAGAGAGAGAGAGAGAATGTCACGTAAACATTGTTACTAATATCAATCACCGTTATTTGTATTTAACGGTCTATATACTGTATATATCAAGAGTGACTATACATTTGTACTTTTAATAAATCATGTTTGTAAATTTGTTTCGATGTCGAGCTCTAATTGTGGTTGTTTCTTGTAAGTGAATGAAAAAAAAAAAAACTTATCTAATGTTATGCTTTGCTGAGTGATTCGAAACCGGTATCCGGTCATAATTAGGTTTCAGTAACACACGTTTTAGTTCTTAAAATTTATTTAGTACATACAATATATACATCGTGGCGAGAAATTCGACACGCTAGCTTTACAAAAGGGACTAAAATACAGTAAAAGGAAGATCACATGTTTTGTCTCTAATGCATATGGTAGGGAGAGAGGTTTGGTTGGTGGGTACAGGAGATAGAAGGGTGATGAGGATTTTCGAGGGTGGGGGCATGGCCGCTGAAGTTTGGGAGCGGAGAGTCTACGACACTGAAAACCACAAAATGTCATAAAGATCACGAGAGGTCATGGAAAGCGTCTTTCTCAGGGTTAATGCTCATCGTTTTAGAATCGGAAAACCTTTCTAGCAGTATGCTTCCTCAACGCAGCCCTTAACTCACCTTAGGAGATGAGCTGTTTTGATGAGTTAGTAGCTGTTTGTAGATATGCTTGAAGGTTTGTTTGAATTTCCTCCACAAATTAGAGAGAAAGAAAAATTGGTAATTTGAAGACGCCTTTAAGAAAACGACCATCATTGCAATAGGAAAGTTCACATGATATGATATGGTAATTTTTTGGCACCCGATTTTCAGGACTTTACATCAAATTGTTCTGGGGTGAGTTGGTGATAGTTATAGTGACCAAAGGAATTAATATGTTCATCATAGTGCATGCAATATGAAATGCATCTAACGCCTCAGATACAAGTTGGAGAATTCTATCATAGCTTTTGCATTCTCTCTAGCTGGAAAGTGTTTTGGGATCTTCTTAAACGGGAATATTTGTTAAGCTCGTGTCAGGAGCTTTTTTTATCTTTACTTTTTCAATCGTACATGAGTTTTCAGATTACACACACACACACACACACACACACACACATATATATATATATATATATATATATATATATATATATATATATATATATATATATATATATATGTATGTATATGTAAGAATATATTATACTGTATATACATATATATATGTATATATATATAAAATATAGTATATATATATATATATATATATATATATATGAAATATATATTAAATATATATTTATATTATATATATAAATAATATATATATATGTATATATATTCATATATATATATATATATTTATATATATTCATATGTATATGTATATATATGTATATATGTATATATATATATATATATATATATATATATTCATATATGTATATATTGGTATGTATATATATACAGTATATATGTATATATATGTATGTATATGTATATCTATATATATATATGTATATGCATATATATATAAACGTATATGTATATATATATATATATATATATATATATATATATATATATATATATATATATATATATATATATATAAAAACATCACCATTACTAGGATGTACAATTCATTAGTATTATGAAGCTGTATAGAACACAGTAAAATTCCAGTTCCGTAGGCTCTTATTACATTTTACAAT
>NC_090726.1:140175730-140198230 GCF_036898095.1 Palaemon carinicauda | reverse complement strand
AAACGAAAAAGGGGGAGCCGCTCCCAAGGCTCCCTATCTCCCGTTTCGTAAGCGTGCCTGGCGCCAATCCTGGCGCCATCTGTATTCCTTGTAGCGTACACGAGGTGCTACAGATACTGTATGTAGGGAGGGGTCCTACAGCTCTTTCTTAGAAAGGAAAGGGCGGGTCCATCAGGACGACATGGCCATCTCACCCAAAAATAGATTTTTCGCTTCGCTCAAAATCCGTTTTTTGGGCTCAAGCCATGTCGTCCTGATGGAAGTATACCAGAGCATTACTGTATCTGTGGATTCTCAGAACGTGCCGTACTCCCCGGAGGTAATTTTTCCCGGTCGACTAGACCTAGAGACCTAAGATGTTTCCGTTATACATCTTTTCAACTAACTATAAACCATGTTAGAGCTTCCTGCCCCTACAGGGAAGAGTCCTACTAGACTCTGGAAAAGTCTCGAAGAGTACATATACCTATGTATGAATACCTGGCAAGCTAATATAGTGGTCTCACCCTATATTAAGTAAAGCATAGTTTGTAAAGAACCACTGCGTCAATATGAAATATCGACCAGTTCTCCGCACAATACTTGTATTGGACAAAGGTTTATATCCGCATAGGAGGAAAACCAATGCAACATAGCTTGCATAAAGGAACAATTCTATTAAAATTATCCCAGATAAGGTACATAGAATGAATGCTCAGTTATACCAATAAATTGACACAGGTGAAGGAGACGCAAGGTTCTCAAGAACAAGTTTATTGACAGGCAATAAATAGACAGGTTAACCACTTATATATATATATATATATATATATATATATATATATATATATATATATATATATATATATATATATATATATATATAAGAAGAGGATAACCCAAAACTTTAAGCATAAGTATGATAGTAAACAGAACTTGTTTGTCTGAAAGAAAAAACATTAAATGCCACTTTTAAGATACCGAGGTATCAAAGTCATAAAAGTCTGTATTACAAATCAATGACATTAGCGTTAGAAACGCTCGGCACACATGTCTGCACTTATGCTAGGTTCACCTTTAGAAATGGAACAGTCTACATGGGCAACTCAGTGCCCTCACTTAGTTTGTAGTACAGTATGTAACTACACACTCACCCTGGAATTAATCGTCCCAATTAAAACCACTGTTCCTCGCAGAGTTAAACAGTAGGGTTAACGACGCGACCCACTGCTACCACAGATCTCTTTAGTTCCTCTACTTGCTTCGCATAGTGGCGAAAGAACACTCTGGAAGACTTCCAGCCAGTGTATGAACGGAGATGTTCAAAATCCATACAATTAAAGAAATTTAAGGATGAGGCAACTTTCCTCGGATCGTGACCTGCGGGTGTACTGTCAGGATCCGCTCTGCGAATAAAATATGTGATTTTCGCTCTGAGTGTATTCAGAGATAAATTTGAGCCTGATGTTTCTCCCCTGAATAGTTGACCACCCTTGAAGTCTGAAGTTCTATGAAGATAGACCTTTAGGCATTCTACTGGACATAGAGATGCATCTTCTTTCAGAGGGCAGATTCTCCAGGGACCCCACCTGTTGGTGGGTAACTCATTCTTGGCGAGAAACGTAGGATCCGGAAACAGGTTCAGTTCTCCCCCATCCAGGAACTGAACACGACCTGCCTCTCTCGAGAGGGCTACAATCTCACTAACCCTGGCCCCGGACGCGAGTGCAAATAGGAAAATAACTTTTTGTGTCAAATCCTTTAACGCACACTCTTCATTGCTCAACAGAGAAGCGAAATGAAGAACTTTGTCTAAAGACCATGAAATGGGCTTTGGAGGTGCTGAAGGTCTGAGCCTAGCGCAGGCTTTCGGAACTTTATTAAAGATCTCGTTACCTAGGTCGACCTGGAAGGCATATAGAATGGGTCTTGTCAAAGCAGACTTACACGCTGAAATCGTGTTAGCTGCCAATCCTTGACCATGGAGGTGGATGAAGAAAGATAGGCAGAAGTCTGTCGAGATCTCCTGTGGATTCTTCACCTTGACAAAGGCCACCCATTTTCTCCAAGATGACTCATATTGCCTTCTAGTAGATTTGCACTTATATTCCTCTAGGAAGTCTATGCTGGCTTTCGAAATCCCGAAACGCTTTCTCACCGCTAGGGAGAGAAAATCATGAGCTGCAGGGTCCGGGTTTTCTGTAATGAAGCGCAGACAGTTGACTTCTGGACTCGCTGGGTTAGAACTGGATCTGGTAGCGGTACAAACTTCAGCTTTAGTTCCAATGCCAGGGGGAACCACACGCTGTTCGGCCACTTGTGGGCCACTATTGCCGCTACCCCCTTGAAGGATCTCAGTTTGTTGAGGACCCTCAACAGAAGATTGTGAGGAGGGAACAGATAAATCCTGGACCATCTGTTCCAGTCGAGGGACATCGCGTCCACTGCTTCCGCTAAGGGGTCCTCGTACGGGGACACGTACAGGGGCAACTTCTTGTTGTGTTTCGTCGCAAAGAGGTCTATCTGCAGTTCTGGGACTTGATTCAGAATGAAGGAGAATGATCCTGTGTCTAAGGACCATTCCGACTCTATCGGTGTGAACCTGGATAGAGCGTCCGCTGTCACATTGCGTACTCCTTGAAGGGGAACTGCCGACAGGTACCACTTCTTCTTTTCCGCCAATCGGAAGATGGCCAACATCACCTGGTTGAGAGGTGGTGACCTCGATCCTTGTCAATTCAAGCATCTCACAACTACCTCGCTGTCCATCACCAACCTTATGTGGATCGAGTGACGCGGGGAGACTTTCTTTAAGGTAAGGAGAACTGCCATAGTTTCTAGAAAGTTTATGTGAAAGGTCTTGAATAGCTTGGACCAAGTCCCCTGGACTTTTTTCCGATGAGAGTGACCTCCCCATCCCTCCTTCGGGGCGTCTGAGTGAATCGTCACCGACGGGGGAGGTGGCTGAAGAAGAACCGACTTCTTTAGATGTCTGGCTTGGGACCAAGGCCTGAGAAGAGTACGTAGCCGAAGAGGAACTGGTCTTCTCAGATCTCTTCGCGCGTTTAATGCATAACTTCTCCAGACTCCGGTTGCATCCTTTAGCTGTGCTCTTAGCACTGGGTCTGTCACCGAAGCAAACTGGAGAGAGCCCAGTACCCTCTCCTGTTCGCGTCTTGATATCCTTTTGGAATCTAGAAGTCTCTTGACAGAACCCGCTATCTCCTTCCTTTTCTTCGCCGGGATGGAGAAACGGTGTGACAAAAGGTCCCAGTGGATTCCCAGCCACTGGAACTTTTGAGATGGAGAAAGTCGAGACTTTTTTTCTGTTGATCTTGAAGCCTAGGTACTCTAGGAACTGGATCACTTGACTGGAAGCTTGCAAGCATTCTGTCTCGGATGCTGCCCACACCAACCAGTCGTCCAGGTAGGCTACTACCTGAATTCCCTTTAGGCGTAATTGTTTGAGAGCTACGCTCGCAAGCTTCGTAAAAATCCTTGGGGCTATGTTTAGCCCGAATGGCATGGCTCTGAAGGCGTATAGTCTTCGTTGTAGCCTGAACCCCAGGTAGGGGGAGAGTCGACGATTGATTGGAATGTGCCAATAGGCGTCTGACAAGTCTATAGAGACGGAATATGCCCTCTTGGGCAGTAAGGTCCTTATGTGTTGCAGTGTTAGCATTTTGAATTTGCAATTCACTATGAACTTGTTGAGTGGCGACAAGTCCAGAATGACTCTGAGCTTTTCCGAGTCTTTCTTGGGAACACAAATCAGCCTCCCTTGGAATTTGATGGACTTCACCTTTCGGATCACATTTTTCTCCAACAGTTCTTGAACGTACTCCTCCAGAACGGGGGTGGAGTGCTGTACCAGCTCCAGCCCAGTCCATTCTTGAGTTGGCTGTGGGCCCAGGGATCAAAGTTCCACCGATCCCGAAATTTCAGAAGTCTCCCTCCTACCGGTATCATCTCACTTGGACTGCCGTCCTGAGGTCTTGCCTCCCTGACCACGACCACCCCTGAATCCCCTTCCCCTTGAGGGGCGCCTAGACGAGCCTCTGGCTGCTCCTCTAGGCTTTGCTCGAAAGGAAGTAGACTGCCCTTCGAACGCTGGGGTGAATGCCGGGGACTGTGTCGACACGGCCTGGGGTACCCACTGAAAAGTGGTCGGGGTTTGTGCCACGATCTGGGGCACTGGAGGCAATAGCAATTGCAGTTGCTGTTGCTGTCTAAAAGGCTTGGCTGGCCGAGACGGTAGCCTAGTCCTCATAGTCTTCCTCTTTGGTTGAGGACCCTCATCCGGGGAAGACTTTCTTTTGATAGCCAGGCCCCACTTCTGGAGAAGGTTTCTATTCTCCAAGGCGGCCTTATCAACAACTTCTTTGACCAAATCGGTAGGGAAAAGGTCTTTGCCCCAAATGTTGGAGGAGATTAGTTTCCTTGGCTCGTGCCTCACCGTAGCCGAGGTGAACACGAACTCCCTACAAGCTCTCCTCGCCTTGACGAAGCCATAAAGGTCCTTCGTCACTGTGGCCAGATGAGTCTTGGCCACCACCATGAACATTTCATGGACCTTGGGGTCACTTGCCATCGTCTCAAGAGTAGTCTGAAGAGACATTGAGGCAGCCAGTCTTTCTTTTGTCTCGAACTCTCTCCGCAAGAGAAAGTCAGACAGCTTAGGGAGGTCCTCGCCGAACTGACGTCCGGCAATATCAGCCTCCAACTTCCCAACTGAGAACGTAAGATGGACGTCCTTCCAGTCTTTGTGGTCCATAGGCAGGCCCAGCGACAAGGGTTTACACTCCTCCTGGGAGGGGAAAGGCTTGCCGGCCTCAACTGCTTTTAGTACAGCCGCAAACCCTTTCTGTAAAAAGGGGAAGGCTCTAGCAGGAGAGGACACAAAGGAAGGGACCTTCTTGCTCAATGCAGCTACCTTTGAGTTAGAGAAGCCCCTCTCTTTCAACGAGGATGAAAGCAGAGCTTGAGCCTTAGCATGGTCCATCACTATGACCTCCTTCGGCTCTGTCTCCTCCTTTGAAGCTGGTTCCTTCCTCAGCCGGACATAGCAGTCCGGATATGATGCCTTGCTGGGCCAGAATTCCACCTCCTCTAGGGGAACTGAGCCCAGCTTATCCGAGATGACGATCTTTCCAGTCGTCATCGGCATGTGCTCAGCATACCTCCATGGGTTAGCATCTGAGCACACGGGAAGGTCTTTCACATTGAGGCTTTTCCGGGGCCCATGTGATTCTGCAAGGCTCTGCATTCGCAGTTCCATTGCAGCCGCCTTCTCCTGATTCTCCTTCTGCATTTGTTGGATCATTCCAACAATGGAGGAGAGGGCCTGTCCCAGCTCTACTGGGAGACCGGCCGATGTTGAGGGAATAGGCTCCGGGATCTGAACCGGAGTAGCCGACACCTCGTCGACCTCTTCCTCCACAACGTCTGGGGCTTGAACTTCATCCTGGGCTTCTGCCAGGAGGTCTTCCTCCAGACACTCGTCCACGTCAGACATCCTGTCATCTAACTGGATGTCTTGCATAGCGACCGCGACTTCAGCATCCACCTGGATCTGAACTTGGGGGATCTCCTCTTGAGGCTGGGGAATCACTGCATCAGCTGATGCCTTAGGGAAAAGATACGCCCTCATCTTCTCACTTGGAAGATAAGGTCCAGAGGTGTTCTTCTGGAAGCCCCTTACCCAGGTACGAAGCTTCTCCCTTGCTATATCCCTTGATTCCGCCGTCCTAGGGGAATCAAAAGCCTCAGTAATCAGGTTAGTGCACACAGTACATACCTGAGGGTCCCAATACCGAAGATCACCCTTGGAGACAGCGCATGCTGCGTGTCTCCTACAAAACTCATGTCCGCAGAGGTTCTTGCTACGGACGTTGCAGAAAACACTTCCGCACTTCGGAGGGTCCTCCTGTAAAGAGAAGAAATTTCCATGAGTATCAAGTGAACTATGTATCACTGGATATGCATAGTATAGCATAACAATTCAGAAAGGAAAGACACACACTTGTGTTTCCCTCACAACCAATTGCTGCAGCCTTCCAGATAATAAAATCGAATGGTTAATCTCTTCTAGAATAACCAATGCAAAGTTTCCAGAGGAAACAGGTGGAGCTCACACCTAAGCAATGATTTTAAAATCCTGGATAATAGACAAGAAAGAACTCACTTTCTTATCTGTAGGGCAACAGCAAATGGCTGTGGAAGAAAACACAAAAGTGTTAGAACACACAGTGCTGTACCAAAGCCTATACTATAGATTTCTTCTTACAGTATCTGTTATACTGAAGAATACTGGTACAGTATAGGAGGTTATGTGCCGGCCAGCACTTGCCGGCCGGCACACACCAAAACAAGCTTTAAAGTATACTACTTAACAGCTATAAGGCGGCAGAACGCTGTTTCAAATGCATGTGCCGGCCGGCAACAGCCAATGTCGGCCGGCAACTACACAAGGTAGTACCCGGCTGCCGGCCACACTCTTGGCGACTGGCAGACAAGGGCTGACATTAGCCGGCCGGCAAAGGTACACGACCGATGCCAGCCGGCAGCAAAAGAACCAGAGGACTACGACTGCCCGGCTGCCGGCCTCATAGGCCGGCAGCCGGGTCGGGTACAGCACTAGAAGAATAACAGAATGGATGCTGGGATAAGAGAGTACACTACCTCCAAGCCCGGCAATCCGAAAGAGTGCATATAAGGAAGGGGAGAATCTAATTCAGGCTTCCTGACCAATGACGTCTGGCTCTACAGGCAGGCATGGATGAGGGACCAAGGGAGGTCCGGGCAGCACTCAAAGCAGAAGACCTTTGCCGGCCGGCAACTCTGCCGGCCAGCAAGGGACTGAGTCAATTCCACATCCTAACCTATTCTAGGTCCAGATGTAGAATGACGTACAGTACTGTAATGGCTAGGCCATTACAGAGATAGAGGGGGAAGGGACAAAAGAGGGTCCTACCAACCTTGCTTTAGTGACGGATCACCCGCAGCCAAGAAACTCATCTTAGCCTAAGGGAGATCCAAGGAGGGAGGCCAGCAATACTTGCCAGCTCCCAGAGAACCAAAGCAAGGAAGGTGTTGCTACTCCCAGGGAAAGAATCTTATCCTCCCCCGAGAACAGCAACGAGGACTAGTCTGGTAGATCACAAAAGAAGGAATCATCTCGTACAGAAACCTTCGGTAGTGACCTAAGGAGGCTAAGCCTCCTATGTCTGTGTCAGGCCAGCTAGGGAGACTCTACCCCAAGCCAGACAAACACAGACTCAGACTAAAAACTCTGTTGTTCTGTCCCTCTTTGAAACCAGACTTACTGGAACAGGAAGGTACAGTAACACCCCAGTATAGTTTTATCGAAAGTTAATTCAGATAAACCACTTAGGGATAAGCCCAAGGCTTAAACAGAGGGAAAGGGATTGCATACATTCTCCGAAGAAAAGAAAGCAACCGGGGAGTATGAGAAAGTATACTAAGGCTCCATAAGCAACTTAGCCTAGGCACCAAGAGAATCGATTACCTAAATCACCGAAACTCACTCGTATACTATCTTGGAAATATTCAACATAATCTTAAATGTATAAAAATCAGCCTAAAGCTTCAATAAGATTTTAATACACTTGGAAAACCAAAACATGCAGAAAGTACTAGGACCAAACGACTAGGCTACATGGCCTAGCGTAGGCCAGAGTTGGCGAATACTTCGCCAAAATAATACTAAAGCACGAAAGGAAATCCTATGTAACGCTAAATAGCTAAAATTTATTAAAGCAAAACAACCGGGAATGTCGCTCTGGCTAACTAAACTTATACCTAGCGAGCGACAGCGTCCATGACGCCTCCGGTAGGCTACGGCTCTTGTAACAAAGATTAATCCTATTAATCACTTAAAAATTTACCAAGAGCCTACATTTATACATAAAAGAAATGGTACTCAACTTATCAGAGGCCGACGAAGTTGGAGAAGCCATGAAAAGCAGAATAAATCCAAGATTTGCGAGAAACACAGGAAAAAACACCGAGTTGTTAAGCTACGCAAAAAGGAATACAGATGGCACCAGGATTGGCGCCAGGCACGCTTACGAAACGGGAGATAGGGAGCCTTGGGAGCGGCTCCCCCTTTTTCTTTCCCGATTTCGTTTCTTGCCAATTGACCCCTGCGATACGTAATCTCTGTTCGGGGTGCAGATTGCCATGTGGCGTGTCAAGAATACGTCCTCTGATATGTCGCGATATCCCTTTCACGAGGGATATTCGCTCCAGGAGTTAGAATTCTGGTACCTTAAGGTAAATTCTCTGGGAATATCGCCGTAGTTGTAATATACCCTAGGAAGCTACCCAATAGGAACTTCCATCAGGACGACATGGCTTGAGCCCAAAAATATATATATATATATATATATATATATATATATATATAGAGAGAGAGAGAGAGAGAGAGAGAGAGAGAGAGAGAGAGAGAGAGAGAGAGGGGTAAATATTTCACCATTTATATCATATCATAGATGAGGGTTGTATGTATCGAATTGGAAGAGCTTGTAGATTTATTTTGATTCATATTTCAGGATAAGTAGATTTAATGCATAGTTGCAGGCTCCATTGCAGGATTGATTGAATACTGGTGTTTAATAATTTTGGGTTTACATACAAAGATATATCAAGATGTTTTAATAAACTTTATAGAATAAGAGAATGATGTTTAAAAAGATTCGCGAAAAATTGAACATCTGGAATACAGAGATAACTTATTTCAAAGAAAATTGTTAAATAGTAACTAATGGAGGCTGTGAGTGGTTAGGTATTCAAAAGATAGATTGATGTAAAAAGACAAAATTTTTATGGGCTTAAGGCTAGAAAAATGTCTTAACCGTGCCTGTATAAATAGAAAATAGGCAATGGTTGTAAGAAATAGCGAGTAGTTTTTACGAAACAAATGATTCTAGGAAGAGAGGGGTGTAAATGTCACTGTGAATAATATAAGACGGGAAGCAGTTGACGCATTAAGTTTTTAGGGGCAAATGTTGGCATTTTTGGATATTTGATAAACTACAGGAGTACAGAAATGGAATAACAGAAATAACTTGAACTACAATTTCATGTGGGAAAAAAACGCAGAATATACGCAAGGTAACATAAAGGATATAAAGTTGAACTGATATTTTAATATTGACAAAAATCGAAATTATTAAGTTGGTTTCGGAATGTAGATAAAATAGGAAAAATAATGTTTACGGTAGTTGAGTGATTTAATGGTATTTCGTTAATAGCAAATGCAAAAGATTTCTTATAGAGGGGAGAAAAGGAAAGAAGATCGCGTTTATTTAGGTTCATATATGTACTGATTTTATACTAGGAAGATATGACAAGTGCAGTTGGTAGTAAGAATGAACGTTCAACTAGTTCAACGCTAGTGAAATAACTTTAGCAAAATTCTGCATAAATAATTATCTAAACAGCTTCTATGGTGCTGACAAGATTATTTAACTTGATATTTAATATAGATTAAGTTTTCTTGTAGACATGCAGCTTTATATATTCAAGTAACAACATAATTCCCTCCGCCTGTACTTTCTTGATAAATCAAGTCATTTCATTACACTGTTTGGCTTGTATTTTTATTTATGATATTGATTTTTACATCTTTTTGAAGTTCAGAGAGTATTAGACAAGTTTATGATGACAATTTCTGGTCCAGACTTGAAGAAAACATAAAATAAGAAAAGAAGGTAGGAAACAAAAAGGTATTTCTCAAACTTGGCAGTAGAGGGAAATAAACCGTCATTGAACCATGAAATCCCAGGTTCACTGGTTTCCATAGTGTCAGGGTGGCCAGTAGTGCCCAAACGGGTGTTAGGAGGCTGCAGAAGAGGAATTAGACATAGGGTCTTGAGCTCAGTAGAACAGTAACCATAATAGTACTTATAAAAAAGCGAAGCAAGAAAGGAAGAGGATTTTTATATCAGAGAAAATCATTGATCAGACTAATTGGTTAAGGGAAACAAAAGATTAAAAGCACTTCGAGCCTAAACTACCCTATATGCATTCTCTTCAAGACAAGTGACAAGGATCCTGTGTAGGAAGTTCGGTTAAACTTTGAAAAAAAAAAAAACAAAGAATTGAATGGACTAGAGACAGAAATTAGGTTTTTCTTTAATTGATTGAATTAGGATAACTTATGGAGACACATTTAAGTAAGCTTTCAAGATGAAAGGTAATAGATAAGCATAAGGAAACGCAAGATTGATTATAATCATCAGAAGAGGGCTGTCAGCTGAAAGTAAAAATGTGGTGTATTTTTAAATCGGAACAAAACTCGGGAGAAGAGGTCATAAATAAAGTAGGGGAAGCAGATATTGCACTATCAACGACCAGTATAAGGCTATCGGACAAATCATACCGTAAAAATAAGGTCACAGAGGATTGAAGATGTAAAGCCATACTGGAGAAGTTTGGATATGCTAGACTGTTAAATTCATTAAGGATAGTAAGGAAAGGGGAAAGGGGGTTTTCAGAGCACTCCAGCGAAAATTATCTTACATAATTGAGATGAGAGAGTGGATTTCAGTAAATCTTTCTTTACCAAACAATTTATTTCATCTTCCTTTCAGGAGGCTTTAAGCTAAAACTTTCTTCCTTTCCAAGTAAATTACTACTAAGCTTCACCTACACAATTTCCCTCTACCCCTTCACAGCATTATCCACAACATTTGCTCGGAAATGTATATATTTATGAACAATCTTCATTTCTCTTACGTGCATTATTCTTTATAAGACGTGGATGAAAGTATTAATTGTTATGTTTTATATTAGAGGCGTCCGTGAAAATTAAAGGGGTGAAACATTACTTATTATTTTAGGGAAGTTACGTGGCAGAACTTTGTGGAAAAATGAAGACAGAAGGAATGATAAGGAAAAAAAAAAAAAAAAACAGTGTTGGCATAGAGAAGGAAGAAGGTATGATATTAAATTGTTTCATACGAAACATTTATGTTAGAAAATTTTAAAGGAAAAGGAAAAACCTACATACAGCTTACATGAGCATAGATATTCCGGTACAGTTAATAGATGAGCAGTGGGGTGTGTTGAGAATGTATAGGTTTATGGGAGGAATTTGAAGTTTTTACGATGGAAGTAAGCCATGTGTTAGAGTATGAAGGTAAGAGAGTGACTAGTTTATGTATTATGTTTGCATAGTTGTTCAACATACATATGGATAGAATACTTTAAGAGATCAGATAAAGGACAGTGGATATTGGTCAAAATTGTTAAATATGAAAAGTATTTGTGAATGGATTGTGGAATAGGTGATTTTTGTTGACGGTATTGTGAAGATAGAGTTCGAAAATGTTTACATTGTGGAAAATGGTATGACTAAGAGCAAGAAAAAGGTAATGAGGGTAAATGGAAATGGAGAAATAGGATTAATGAATGTTAATTTGCATAGTGGAAGAGTGAAAGCGGTTGATTCGTATAAGTATTTGGGAGTAAATTTAAAGAATGCGGAGGTAAGAGAAGACACAATTCACAGTTTAAAAGAAACAAGAAAGTTGGCACTGAGTTGTACAAAATACTTCTATATTGAAAAAGTCTTTCAAAATTTTTGAAGACGTGTCTATCCTGATGAAATGTATTAATTAATTTACTCTACCTTATTTTAATATGCCCCCTGTGGCCGCTGGGGCATAAAAAACAATAAGAATAGCGCCAACGTATCCCTGCATGTCGTAAGAGGCGATTAAAGGGATAGGACGAGGGGGCTGGGAGCCCCCTCTCCTGTATTATAATCCTGTGAGACATCAAAGAGGTAGAGCTGGGGGGAGAGTGACTGCTCCCCGCTCTCTAGTTTTGGGGTGTTTGAATGTGCGTGGATGTAGTATGATAGAGAGTAAAAGATGTGAGATTGGAAGTATGTTTAGGAATAGAAGGATGGATATCTTGGCTTTGTGTGAGACAAAGATAAAAGGGAAAGGTGGTGATGTTTGGTGAAATGTCTGGTAGAGTGTCTGGGATTGAAAGGGGAAGAGCAAGAGAAGATGTGACTTTATTGCTGAGTGAATGGATGACAGGTAAAGTAGTGGAATGGAAGGCGATATCATCTAGGTTAATGTGGGTAAGGGTTTGGTTGGCTAGGGAATGTTGGGCTTTTGTCAATGCGTATGGGCCCGGTTGTGAGAAAAGTGAAGAAGAGCGGAATGAGTTCTGGAATGAATTAACTAGGTGTGTAGAAGGAATTATATAGTTGTCATGGGTGACTTAAATACTAGAGTGGGCGCTGGAGAGGTAGAGGGTGTCATTGGGAAGTATGTCGTACCAGGTGAAAATGAGAGTGGTGAGAGACTGTTAGTTATGTGCGTTAAGCAAGAGCTGGTGACAATTTCTAGCTTTTTCGAAAAGAAAGATAAAAACAAGTATACATAGGTAAGAGTGGCCAATGGAAGAGTGGTAGAAAGGGCGTTAATGGATTATGTGTTGATAACTAAAAGAATGTTTGGAAGATTGAAAGGCGTGCACGTGTTTACGGGTATGGCTAACGGTATGTCTGATCATTTTTTGGTGGAAGGAAAATTAGTTGTAGCAAAAGAGTGGGGGAATAGAGTAGGTGGATGTAAAAGGGAGGTAGTGAGGGTTGAAGAGTGAATAAAATCGGGGGTAAAAAGTAAATATCAAGAAAGGTCGAAAATGGCATATGACGAAGTGAAAGTAAGAGAAACTGGTAATTTAGAGGAGGAGTGGAAGTTAGTAAAAGAAAATTTTGTTGGGATTGCAAGTGATGTGTGTGGCAAGAAGTTTGTTGGAGGCAGCATGAGGAAGGGCAGTGAATGGTAGAATGAAGGAGTGAAGGTAAAAGTGGAAGGGAAAAAGAGGACTTTTGAGGAATGTCTTCAGAATAATAGTGTAGAGAAGTATGAAAGGTATAGAGAGAAAAATGTGCAAATAAAGCGCAAGGTAAGTGAGGCAAAGAGGGCAGCTGACCTGAGGTGGGGTCGGGGATTGGGTCATTCATATGAAGAGAATAAGAAGTAGTTTTGGAAAGAAGTGAAGAGAGTAAGGAAGGCTGGTTCAAGAATTGAAGACACAGTGAAAGATGGAAATGGAAAGTTGTTAAAAGGAGAGGAGGCAAGGAAAAGGTGGGCGGAATATTTTGAAACTTTACTGAATGTTGAGGGTAATAGGGAGGCAGATATAATTGCTGTTGCAGGTGTTGAGGTGCCGGTGATGGGAGATGAGAATGAGAGTGAGATTACAAGAGAGGAAGTGAGGAGAGCACTAGATGAAACAAGAGTAGGAAAAGCATCTGGTATGGATGGTGTGACTGTACTTGAATGGTTGGTGAGATTGTTTAATATGTGTTTTGTGTTGTCAATGGCACCAGTAGATTCAGTTTGTGCGTGTATTGTATCACTATATAAGGGTAAGGGAGATGTGCATGAGTGTTGTAATTCAAGGGGTATTAGTTTGAGTGTAGTTGGAAAAGCGTATGGTAGAGTACTGATTAATAGGATTAAGGATAAAACAGAGAATGCAGTCTTGGAAGTACAGGGTGGTTTTAGAAGAGGTAGGGGTTGTATGAATCAGATGTTTACAGTTAGGCAGATATGCAAGAAATATTTAGCAAAAGGTAAGGAGGTGTATGTTGCGTTTATGGATCTGGAGAAAGCGTATGATAGAGTTGATTGGGAAGCAATGTGGAATGTGATGAGGTTATATGGAGTTGGTGGAAGGTTGTTGCAAGCAGTGAAAAGTTTCTACAAAGGTAGTAAAGCATGTGTTAGGATAGGAAATGAAGTGAGCGATTGGTTTCCGGTGAGAGTGGGGCTGAGACAGGGATGTGTGATGTCGCCGTGGTTGTTTAACTTGTATGTTGATGGAGTGGTGAGAGGGATGTGTGATGTCGCCGTGGTTGTTTAACTTGTAAGTTGATGTAGTGGTGAGAGAGGTGAATGCTCGAGTGCTTGGACGAGGATTGAAACTGGTAGACGAGAATGACCATGAATGGGAGGTAAATCAGTTGTTGTTTGCGGATAATACTGTACTGGTTGCAGACATGGAAGAGAAGCTTGACCGATTAGTGACAGAATTTGGAAGGGTGTGTGAGAGAAGGAAGTTGAGAGTTAATGTGAGTAAGAGTAAGGTTATGAGATGTACGAGAAGGGAAGGTGGTGCGAGGTTGAATGTCATATTGAATGGAGAGTTACTTGAGGAGGTGGATCAGTTTAAGTACTTGGGGTCTGTTGTTGCAGCAAATGGTGGAGTGGAAGCAGATGCACGTCAGAGAGTGAATGAAGAATGCAAAGTGTTTGGGGCAGTTAAGGGAGTAGTAAAAAATAGAGGGTTGGGCATGAATGTAAAGAGAGTTCTGTATAAGAAAGTGATTGTACCAACTGTGATGTATAGATCGGAGTTGTGGGGAACGAAAGTGACGGAGAGACAGAAATTGAATGTGTTTGAGATGAAGTGTCTAAGGAGTATGGCTGGTGTATCTCGATTAGATAGGGTTAGGAACGATGTAGTGAGGGTGAGAACGGGTGTAGGAAATGAGTTAGCAGCTAGAGTGGATATGAATGTGTTGAGGTGGTTTGGCCATGTTGAGAGAATGGAAAATGGCTGTCTGCTAAAGAAGGTGATGAATGCAAGAGTAGATGGGAGAAGTACAAGAGGAAGGCCAAGGTTTGGGTGGATGGATGGAGTGAAGGATGCTCTGGGTGATAGGAGGATAGATGTGAGAAAGGCAAGAGAGCATGCTAGAAAAAGGAATGAATGGGGAGCGATTGTGAAGCAGTTCCGGTAGGCCCTGCTGCTTCCTCCGGTGCCTTGGATGACCGCAGAGGTAGCAGCAGTAGGGGATTCAGCGTCATGAAGGTTCATCTGTGGTGGATAACGGGGTAGGGTGGGCTGTGGCACCCTAGCAGTACCAGCCGAACTCGGTTGAGTCCCTTGTCAGGCTGGGAGGAACGTAGAGAGGAGAGGTTCCCTTTTTTGTTTCATTTATTTGATGTCGGCTACCCCCCCAAAATTGGGGAAAATGCTTTGGTATATGTATGTATGTATGTACCATATTTTAAACATTGTTCTGTCTGGTCTACAGTAGTTGACTCGCTTTAACTTGGACAAAAAATTACGGCCTATTAAGCTCCTTATCCATGATTTTGTGATTAATACCTGTCATAGTTGTTCAGATAGTTCTTGTACGTGTATAAGGTTTTTCGTAATGCTGACTATCTTTTACATTCAGATCTTCCCATACTATATCAACCTCTAAATGATACAAAGTATGCAGTTAGTTCTAATAATTTCGCCTTTTCTTTCATAACCTCAATATTACACAGTATTTTAGAAAGATCTTCCTAACCAAATAGATGAATATGGGGAACTTCAGAATTTTAATGTGTGCAAATACTCTTATGGTGAGAAGATCAACACGAGTCTCATATCATAGTTTAAGGCTACTTGTCTTTTCAACATTGTTATTTATCTAAATACTGTATATTCTGTATTTTTAAAAATTTATCTTCTATAATATACTTTATAAGACCTAGGACTTTTAGAATTTTGCTTTTTCATCGTATATCGCCGCTAGGCTAGTAATAGGAATGACTGGTATGTACGAAAAAAAATAGTAAAGGGTTTGAACTGTTTGTGGAAGCCAAGATGGTTGAGGTAATTGTCTTTATGAAAGTGAAGTATGTATGTTGAAATGAATGAAAAAGGGTTGAAGCTATTGAGGTGATCTTCTTATTTATATTATATTGTACAAGAGTGGATTTGGTGAGAAACTGGGGTATGTATGGAATAGGTGGTCAACATTTTGTGTGTTTTGGTGATGTAGAGAGAATGACGACAATAAATTAATGAAAAACTGCATAATTTTTTTTTTCATATCTGTTTGATATAATTTTGGATAAAGTGATGAGCAAATCATGGGAAAGCAAGCTAGATGTTGATGCAAAGTGGCTCTATGCAAAAGATAGCTGGAGAAAGGGGCTGAAATGTGCACAAGTACAATGCTGATTGGAAATATTAAAAAGAACCTTCTTACGAAATGAAAAAATAAAAGTTGAATATGAATGTTGTTATATATGCAAATATATAGATAAACGGAAAATCGGGCATATGCAACAATGAGTATAGTATGAATTGTGGACAAATGGAAGTGGTTGATTCATAAAAAGATTTGTGGTTAGATTAGATAATGGTACTACCTAGAAACGGGGAGCAAAATTCTGCTTGTGTGTGTGCGTGCTTGTTTGTGAACAGCTTTCTGGTCACAATTTTAATCGTAGAGTAATTAAACTGGCAGGGATTAACTGATATGTAAAAAGCTAGAAATGATTAAATTTTGGAACGTTAAGGTCAAAGTTCAAGGTCACGGGCAAGCAAAATATCCAATTCACGTAATCAGCCATGAGTTTGGACATTGTTGTCACATAGACTTCAAACTTGGTTCATATTTGAGTGTATGAAAATCGACGCTAATTAATATGTATTAAGGTTGAAGGTCAAGGTCGAGTTCAATGTCAAGGTCAAGCAAAAGGTCAAATTCTGATCATCAACCATACAGCCACAATTTTAATCGTAAAGCAATGAAACTTGCAGCGATTTTAAACTGTTATGTAAAGAGCTGGAAAGGTATAAATTTTGGAAGGTCAGAGGTCAAGGTCACAGACGCAAAACGTCTAAAATCAGTCCAAAAGGTCGAGAAATAAGCTGCCCTGACGGAGGTCTGTGTTCTACTGAGTGCCTTTGTAGTTATTGTAATGTAATTATTAATAGGATTTGAGGCAAGAACATATATCTATACCTTAAGTTACATGCTTACATCAAAAGAGTCTTTGTCTGAAATAAAGTTAAAACACACCGCTTACCTGCATCCATTGCGACGGCTGGAAGATTTAAACTGTTATCCTCAAGTTTTAGCTTATTTTCCTCACTTTCTGCTTGAAAAGAGAATGACTGTATTAGGAACATTGGCTAATAAGGTAAACAGTAGCACTTTAAAAATTGTAAGCTGGTGATAGAGTACTATAATCGGGCTTTTAGCTTATGCTAAATGCTTTGTGAAATTTCAGCGTAGGCTACACTCACTGTAGAGCCCCTCACAAATGAATTACATGGTAAGTCCTCGATCATTTAACCTGCTGAACACAGTATATGTTTGAAATATTTAATGAAAAAATCCTTACTGTTAATATGTTGACTCAATGAAAAAATTACATTAATCTCAGGTAATTTACTTTTTTTTTATTGCTGATGTAAATTCACCGTTAATAACATAAGCCTGAAATAGAACTTCAAGATCATATTAATGTTGGAAGCAATTGAATGACTCGTCTTGGAAGCCATTTGCTGCCTGAAAGAACAAAAAATAATGTGATTTAAAGTGAAGCTAAAATAATACGGATAAAAGAGCGGCACGCAAAATTTATGAATGATCATATATATATATATATATATATATATATATATATATATATATATATATATATATATATATATATATATATATATATATATATATATATATATGTATATATATATATATATATATATAAATATACATAAATATATGTATATATGCTATATATACTATGAATATAATGTATATTTGATATATATACTACTCACAATTTGATAGGGATCATAGTTACTTTTTAGATGTATTACAAATCTTATTAATTTTGATACCCAATACTCGTTATACTGTCAAATGACATGCAGTCAGTGAAAAATCCCATTTGTACGTGCAATTCGTGATAGTATATGACCGTGTATCCTCACTTCGCATACTTACACTTAAAAATTCACTTTCAGTTGAGACATTGTTGGTGAAGGATTAGAGCTTTCATTACCCTTGGCAATACATTTAGCAATAACAATGCTTCTGTAACTTCTTAAACGTTGTTTGACATCCAAGCAATTGGGCAGATGCATTGGAGTGCTGGAATCTGGGTTTTCACAATTTCATGTTATCAATGCACTTAGCATCAGCCAAAGCGTTGTTAATAGGGCATGGGATCGGCATTAAACTTCTGGTACAGCAGCACACTGTCATGGCAGTGGTCGTCAGAGGCCTACTACACAACGACAAGATCACTTGGTTACTGTTCAGGCACGACGTTATCCTTTTTAAGACATCATCCTCCTTGCGAAATGTCCTCCTGAATGCCTCGGGTGTGAATGTATCCATTCAGATAATACGAAATCGTCCCAATACTGCCAGCCTTTCCTCCAGGATGGCATGTGTTCAGATCCCACTGACAGTACATCACAGGCAGGAACGTTTGAATTGGGCACATGATCATTGAACACAAAATGATTGGGCTCCAGTACTGTTCACTAATGAGTCCAGATATTCTCTGGACTTCACTGACAGGAGGCAGGCAACTGGTGTGACAGAGAGAACAGGAACAGTTTAATGATACCAACATCAGTGAACACGACCGTAGTGGTTAGGATCCATTATGGTCTGGGGAGGGATCAGCAGAAACGGAAGAACGGATCTGCATGTCATGGGAAGAGGCACTATGACAGGCGTTCGCTCTAAGGATGACATCCTTGATGTGTATATGAGAGCATACCCTGGTACTGTTAGTCCTGACTTCATTTTGATGGATGATAACGTCCGTTCCCTTCATGCTAGGTTGGTGAATCACTTCCCAGAAAAGGAGACGATTGTGGGATGGAATGGCCTGTGTGTTTGCTGGATGTAAATCATATTGAGCATGTGTGGAACATGCTGCAGGTTGCCATTTCTGGGTGTGTATCACATCCCACGACCATTAAAGAGCTTGGAAATGCCATCGGTTAAGAATGAAACAATATTACCATTGCAAGTAACAGGGTTCTTATTGACAGCATGACTTGATGGTGCCACGCTGTCATTCAAGCAAGGGGATGGCAGCTACTAACATCGGCTGTGGTGCTGAAGAAACGGAAAGATAACTGCCTCTTTACAGTTAATCTCCGTTATGGTGAAATGCAGTTTTCTCATGTATTGGATTTGTCAATCGGTACAAAAACATTTCAACTTACAGTGAATTTCTGAATCATTAAAAAAGTTAGCTCTTAACCCAACATTTCTGTTTTCGGACTTTTGCGGTTGATTTATCACGCTCAGAACATGTGATCCATATCAAGTTGTGAGTAGTATATATATTTATGCATATATTTATACATATATATTCATTATGTATAAACACATACTGTATATGTATGTACGTGCGTGATTTTTCCGATTGAGAGAGATAATTTCTCAGTAACAAATTTGGTAAATGGGATAATTTTTTCACCAGTTAGCCATTCATGTACGTGTCAGGAGCTATCTGATGTTAACTCTTGACTAAAAAGCCACCAATTCTTTGCAGTGTACACATGAACGACAACTACTACATGATTGCGAGCGTTATGTAGTGTGAAGAGATAGGATTTTAGATGTTTTTAACTTTTGATTTGTATATAATTTGATGTTTATGTCGCTTATTTTTTGGAAAAAGAAGATATTACTTAAATGATATAGCTTTCTTTTTGAGGGGTCATACCTAAGTTGACCAATTCAAGACAAGACGGTTGTAAAGTTTAGCCCTTTCTGGTCTGACATTTCTAATACAACTATTGTAATAATGGAGGGAAATACTTTAATCAAGATGTATTTTATTTACAAAGGCAGCATCAATAAATTGAAATAGTACCAACAAGGGACGATACCTACCTCCGTTCTTCCCACTTATAGGCAGGGAATTAGGCCTCTTGCGTGTTCGAGGGGTAGGTTTATCCAATACCTGATCTGTTTGTAATAAGAGCAAAAGACAAACATGTAATGTTGCAGCAGTGTTGGCAACAAGAAATCGAGCTTGGTTACCCTGGAATCTGTCTAGTTATAGTGCCCTTATTCCCTTAAAATTCAACTTCTTTAAATTGCATCAAATGTTATTGTACCAAATTCATCTATTGCCTTACTGTTTAGTGGGTCTTATGAATGAATTCCTTTGAAAATAATCGGGGGATCACTTAGATTACTTCTACTTCTGCACAAAACGTTTTACCACATGCTACTTTGTTTTCAGCATGGATTTTGACTTTCATATTATGACTTTTGAGTTGACTTGAGTTGCTTTTATCAACATCTTTTAACTGGTTAAATGGTTAAGAACTAAACACACTGGAAATTTTAACAGAAAACAGATAGACTGTTTAGTCAGTTTAGCTGAGTTATCACGTGGGACGTAGCATCAAATTTCAATGGTCTTAGACATTACAAGGATGTCGCAAAGATGGCGGGTGAGGGAGGTCGTAGAATTTCCTGATAGGGAGACAACTGTTTGACAGATATTTTTTTTATAAGATGCAATAGTTTTTAATTACATCAACAGATTAATAGCTGGGAAATGGATGTGGTGGGTTACCCATGAGTGGAGAAAATATCGACCATTCAAAAAGGTGGGACTAACGGGAACATAAATCACTACAAGCTGATTGAGAAATTTAAAGCCTTATTGGTACTATGTAAATTAATCATATTGTCCTTGTAAATAAAAAATTCTACTAATTCATATATATGTATGCATATGCTTTATATAAATGGACATATCACTGTAGCAAGTTCTACCTCGTGTATATATATATATATATATATATATATATATATATATATTATATATATATATGTGCATATATATATATGTGCATATATATATATATATATATATATATATATATATATATATATATATATAATGATAGAGAAGGGGCAGAGAAGGCTGATTCAAGAGCAGAAAGGGTTAGTGTAGGCTTGAGAATGCTTGTCGTGGTATTGTTTTGAGTTGTTGACTAAGGTGTAAGATATGCGTGGCCGGGATAAGGTTATGAAATAACGGTTGAGATGACAATGGTTTCAGTGTGTTATATAAAGTTAAATCTGGTAAAGGCAAGTGTAAGAACTGTGGAGGCATTGTAATGATTAGTAGACCAGGGAATGTATTTGGCTTTATTTTGATAGAGAGAGTAAAACATGTAATTGAAGGTTTGAAAGGAGAAGAAAAGTGTTACCTTAAACAGGAATAGGATGTGGATCAAGAGCTGTTTATGAAATAATTGTGTGGAAAGGCTATGCATAGCTTACATGAACCTAGAAAAAGCTTAGAATAGAATCAAAAGAGAAGCTTTATGGATGCTATTTTGATAGTGAAAAGTTTTCGAGAGAGAGACGTAATTTTTTGTAGTTTAAGAGAAATATGTGCCTGAAATTGTAAACAGAAGAGTGACTTGTTTAGCATAAAAGTAGTTCTGAGTCAGTGGCATGGGGTGTTGCAAAGAATATATGTGATTAGTTGGGGGATAAAAGACGCCATGAATATGATAGGCGCTGTCTAATTGTGCGACACAAATAATAAATAGAAACTGCAGAAACGAATGAAAGAACAGGAGTGTGTTTGCAAGAGGAGAAAGTTGAAAGTAAATGTAATGTAATGTTAAGGGGGAACCAGGAAAATAAAGCTATGGATGTTGGTAGAATGGTTATAATATTTTTTATAAATATAGGGGAGAAGAGTTAATAGAAATGGGTAGGCAGAGAGAAGAGGTGAGTTACAGAATTAATGAAGCGAGAAAGATATATGTGTAGAGGATTGGGAAGAGACCATGAAATGCTAGGTGGAATATATAAAGGGATCGGTGTTCTATACCTCCTTTTGTAATTGACGTATAGATGTTTAATGCAGATAAAATAACAAGGGCTACAGAAGTTAAGGTGATTTGTTTGTGTAATATATGTAGTATATAAAAGATGTATAAGAAATAAAAATAAGGTGTAACAATGTTATTTTTGGTGGAAGGATAGATCTGAGACTTTTGAAATAGTCAGGCCATATAGGAAGATTTAAGGTTAATAAAGATGTTCCTTATATGTAGAGTGTTTAGGAGAAACGAGTCTCTGATCCTGAGACGGAGCGAATTCGATATGAAGAGGTATTTGTGGCTTTATGCATATGTGCGTGTATGTGTGGATGTGGGTACGTATATAGCCTATGTATAGTATGTATAAACGTACATTAATATACATACACTTGTGTGCTCGTGCCTAAAAATCCCTCCATATATATAGTTTATGCATACGTATATTAAAACTTATAGATAAGTGAGTGGCTACATACTGGAATTCACTATGAAAATATTAGTTTGGTGCTGCCTATCAAACACTAATGGTGGAAAAAAGATGGCATCACTAAAGCAACAAAAAATGTTGTGAAGAAAATGTCATCATCTAAAAACTACAGGAAACCAACTTAGCGAATAAAGAAGTGGCATAACACTGCATTACTGACAAGAAAGCAATGAAAAAACGCAAACAATAGTTGATATTATTGATAAAAGGTGACATTGGAATGGTTGGGTGATCACATCGCGTATATTTATGATATTGGTGTGAGACATAATCAGATTACAGATAAATAACAATCAATTTTATCTGCCCATCGTTTGCAGATTGCTTTACATCCCGTGAAGCAATCTGTTGAGTTC
>NC_090726.1:140150730-140170730 GCF_036898095.1 Palaemon carinicauda | reverse complement strand
ACAAGAGGGTTTCATCGCCACAGTTCCTCAAGTCACCATGGTCGGCCTACAAAAGAACATGGGCCCTCTTGATGGGAATTGGTGTTCTAATTTTTTTTCCACGAATAAACACGTGTGTGTGTGTGTGTGTGTGTGTGTATATATATATATATATATATATATATATATATATATATTTATTTATTTATTTATTTATTTATTTACACACTCAAATCACCATCATCATCATCTCCTCACATGCCTATTGACCCAAAGAGCATCTGTTAAATTTTGCCAGTCGTCTCTATCTTGAGCTTTTAAATCAATACATCGCCATTCTTCATCTCCTACTTCACGATTCATAGTCCTCAGCCATGTAGGCTTGAGTCTTCCAACTCTTTTAGTGCCTTGTGGAGCCTAGTTGAAAGTTTGGTGAAATGATCTCTTGGGGAGTGCGAAGAGCATGCCTAAACCATCTCCATCTACCCCTCACCATGATCTCATCCACATATGGCACTCGAGTAATCTCTTATATTTTCGTTTCTTATCATGTCCGGCCATTTAACTCCCAATATTCTTCTGAGGGCTTTGTTCGAAAATTTACAATATCTGTTAGATATTATTTCATGTTATACCACGACTCATGTCTATACAGTAACACCGATCTCACTAAACTGATATATAGCCTGAGTTTTATACACGAACTTTTAGGACAGATTTTCTGTGATGCAATTTCCATTAAAGATAATTTCCCTTTCGGCGTCTACGTGTTTCCTACAGGAATCCTCTTATTTACGTAGTTCCACAGATTCTCCGGCGTGAGCCCTTGGTTAAAGAAACATTATTTATTGGCTTTCATTTATTTTTTTCAGTGCAATACTTTTACGATAGCTCATTTTATTTAACAAGTGATTGTTGTGTAATGTTAGGTTTACAATTCCTTTTATATATAAGGGTTTCGCTAAGAAATATGGTTAAATATGTTTAGAATAATATTTTATGGGATAAAAATAAAATAAAAATATAAAAATGGAATATAAAGGAAATGAAAATTGAAAATGTCGTTTTTCATTGTAGCAGTAAGTTCGAGATATTTTGAAAATAATCGTAATTGTATGTTTCTCTCAATAAATTATGTATGATTGTTTGCAAGTATATACATGAAAATCACCAAAAAAAAAATATAATTTTTCATGATGATGCCATGAGAGAGAGAGAGAGAGAGAGAGAGAGAGAGAGAGAGAGAGAGAGAGAGAGAGAGAGAGAGAGAGAGATTGGTCTGGTCTATAGGTAGATATAGGTATCTACAGCACATCACACGGTGGCTGACCACGAAAAGAATCCGGTCATAACCTTATCAAATGTCTTTATTGGAATTTGAGAGACCGGTTTCGACTGATCCAGGATGATCTGCGCATAGGGTTGTAACGCCAGAATTAAAAAAAAAAAAAAAAAAAAAAAAAAGATATGCAAAGTTTAAAGCATATTTCTTTTCGAGAGAGATTTTGATTTTGAAATCGCTCGCTGTCTAAAATAATTTTTTTTTTCCAGGTGCTTGAATGTATTTCTAATCTCTGATTTTTTAGGGATTGACATTTCTATCGCTCTCTAAAAAAAAATCTGACTTTTCATAATATCGACTTAATCTCTCTCTCTCTCTCTCTCTCTCTCTCTCTCTCTCTCTCTCTCTCTCTCTCTCTCTCTCTCTCTCTCTCTCTCTCTCTCCTTAGAATTTGTCAAAATTTTGAACTATTCATTTTATGATTTAACCCAGAATCCGGAAGTGGGACTGGTGTTGAGAGAAGATTCGAAACCATTTCACCTTTGCACTTGAAATTAAACTTAACGTCCTCGACTTATCCATTAATCACGTATATATATATATATATATATATATATATATATATATATATATATATATATATATATATATATTTTATATATGTATATGTATATATATGTATATGTATATGTATATATATATGTATATATATATATATATATATATATATGTATATGTATATGTATATATATGTATATGTATATATATGTATATGTGTATATATATATATATATATATATATATATATATATATATATATATATATATATATATATATATATATGTAAAGGTTTGTATGCGTGTATAGAAATGTATGATGGGTGCTAGCTTTGAATAAGTTTGGAGATGCAGATCAACATTTTCATGCCTATGATGTCCACAAGGTACATAAAATATCGTTTGTGGTTTTTATCCTTCATATTTTGAAGAGGTCGCTTACAGACCAATGAAAAGTTAATTGGACGATGGTATCTGATTTTTCAAACTTTAGCTGAAATTGTGAAACAGGAAGATTTTTCGTATTGTATTCCGACTGATATTTACAAAACATATGATTTTCACTCATACATATGCTATCATAACCTTTCCGTTACTGCAAATCTGGAAGAATAAATGTTTTCTAAGAGACCTCTCTTTACGCCGAATTCTTTTTAGTTGGACCAAAAGATTTATGGAATATTTATTTATTTATTTATTTAACCTTTATTTCCAGTAAGACATTTGTGAAAGTATGTGCATGTTATTTTATTTTAAATTGAAATCAGTTTTATGAAAGGTAAAATATACGAAAAGAATAATAAAGGATTCCCTTGAAAATAAAAATGCAATGTTGATCCTCTTAAATTTTTTAATAAATAACCTTGTGATTGAGTTATCGGGAAATTCAGAAATCGCTTAACTTAATTGAAATTGTGACAGTCATCAGAAATGAAAAATTTACTAATGCAACAATTGAATACTTATTTGCTTAGGGAGAGAAGCAAAGCTAGAGTAATATTTTCAATTGAGTAAACGTAGCCATATTAAATTGAGCAGTAACGTAATTCAAAAGACACATCTTTGACTATGGTAAGCAGCATTTCTAGGAGACGTACACTCCAAAATCAAACAATTGTTATCTACTTTTGGATAATGCCATAGCCTCCGTATCATTTTCTTGAGTTAAAGTTCTCTTGCATGAGGGTACACTCAAGCACAATATTCTATCTGTTTCCCTATTTCCTTTTCACAGTGGGCTATTTTCCTTGTTGAATCCCTTGGCCATAAGCATCCTGCTTTTCCAACTAGGCCTGTAGCTTACCTATGAATGATAATAATAATAAAATTTTACCTGAATCGTAGATCATGTTCCCGTCTCCTCTGGTCCAGTAGTTTAGAGATGTAGGGTGGGCCTCTGTGAAGCACTCGAGAACAACTGTGCTGCCCCTGCCTGCCGCTATCAGCTGGTGAGGTATCCAGAGCATAGGCGGAACTGCATGACAAACAATGAGAAAATGGACTTTAGATGAAGATGTTTGGCGAGAATTGGTGACGTCATTTTTAGTTGAAGTTTTTATTGTTGAAAGTGAGTGGAGACGTCGCAAATTGCAAGATGAAAAGAGGAGAGTTTAATGAATATATGAAATATCCCCTTTGTTATCCAGGATATTCAAATTGGTTAGAATAATAACCATGGTTACAAAGCCAAACTTTTTTCTTAGAAGTAAAGACATGAAAATTACTATTTTAAGTAAACTCAAGTAGACAAGCGAGCATCGGAAGTAACAGATTATGTTAACAAGATTATCTCACACACAGTAAAACATTAGTGTCAGAAATCCAGAGACAAAGAGGCATCTACCAAAAAGAACATTCATAAAAAAAGTAAACTTATATGAAATGACCGAATAAGTAATAAATTGAGTGGATGGTAATTAATTTTGTTTCCTTGCATTTTCAACTGTGAAATATCATTTTTTTTTTTTGTGAAGAGAATAAAACTGCATTTAGTAGTAATGAGGAAATTAGAGAAAGTAGTGGAGCACACCCAGTTACAATTGATTAGGGTCCATTTACCAATTTAAAAGTTTTGCTTCTCCCAATTTTAACCGACCCAGGCTTTATAACATAACTAAAGGTAACGATTATTCCCTCCTATAAAAGAAGCCTCGGATGCTATCCTACACTCTTATTCTAAACCACATGAGGATGTTGAAAGAGATACTCACAATCAACGCTGACCTTTATTCTTTTGCTGACCGTTGGTGGATGGCCGTTGGAAGCAATGCATAAGTAGGCTCCCATGTCCATTCGGCTGACTTTGCTGAGTCTCAGCACTTCTCCTTCATATTCGGTTACTGCAGACGAGAAGAGAAGGAAAGCTATTTTAAAAAGGTAAAAGAATATAAAGATTTTTTTAAGGCTATTAAAAGAGGTTTTGTGATTATCAGCTGTATGGAGAAGGAAAGGAGGCGAAAATCTCATAATCTAGTAAAATGAGAAATGATGAAGGATATACATAAGAAAGTATTTTATTTTCGGGTACCGTGAACTGCAAAAATAGGAAAACTCATCACTAGGTCTACTAGAGAAACAGATATATTATTCAAACATACTACATAAGGAGGTAGTTTGATAAATGGTTTTCTAGTACTTCAACCACAATATTTCCTTCAGTTTCATCTTGCTGCTGAATGGCCTGCCCCTGGGTAATTGTTTAGATATTGGCAGTAAGTGTGTGATGAAAATGGTAGTCGACATTGTTGAATTCATAATGCTATGAAAAAATATTTGAATAACTAATGTGACATTATTCCTGAATTGAAACCGTTGAGATTATATTTAAAATGATGGATCTCCTGTATATTAGTAGTGATGAAATTTTAGTTCAATAAGACAGTATTTCAGAGTCATGTAATGGGAGATTGTGTTTGTAAGCACAACTCAAACCAAATATTACGTCGATATCGAATTCATGTAAAATACGTGAATAGAAATGATATTTATCTTGTACCGAAGTTACTGTAATGAATATATAAGGAATGCTAGAGTAAAGATGATCAATTTTGGTCATTATTATTGATCTAGAGCTGGTGCTTGCACAAAGCACGCTCCAAGAAATAGGACAGTACGTAATAGAGAAAGGAAAGTACAAACTACTTATTTACATAGTATATAGATGTTACTCTTAATCCATAACTAAAGATGTACCTTCTTATAAACTATTTGATGTGGAAAGTCTGAACCGTTTATTGAAGAGTTCATTTTATAAATTTCTTTTGCAGTGGTATCGAATATACATACTATATGAAATTTTTAAAATGCCTATTTTTAGACCTTTTCCCTTTTGGGGGGGCCTGAAAATAGGTATTTTAATAGGGAGACCTGACTGATTGCAATAATTACAGAGGCATAACACATACGTCAGTTGATATGTAAATATATAGTATGCATATTCTTAAGAGACTGGAGAGAAAGATTGATGAAAAGCTGAGAGATGAACAAGCAGGATTTAGAAAAGGTAGAAGTTGCACTGACCAAATTTTCATTTTGAATTATGTACAGCATTGCGTAGAATATAGAAATCCCCTTTTGATGGTATTTGTGGACTATAAAAGAGCCTTTGATAGTGTGCTCCGGCCAATTTTGTGGAGAGTCCTGAGTTATTATGGAATTCCTCTTAAATATGTAAATTTGATTAAGTCTGTTCATGAGCATAGCAAGTGCAAAGTTAATGTTAATGGAGTTTAATCAAGTGAGTTTCCAGTGAACAGCGGAGTACTCCAAAGGAATGTGTTGTCACCTAGGTTGTTTATCCTCCTCATGGACTTTGTAATGTATAGAACAGTCAGAGATGTTGGAGAAGAATTGGACTGGATTGGTGATAGGAATTTAGCAGACCTAGAGTATGCTGATGATGCTGTCCTTCTTAGCAGAACACCACATTATTTGCAACGCTAGCTTACCAGAATGCATGAAATATCACACGAGGTTGGTCTGAAGATAAGTAGAAGAAAGACAGAGATGATGAGAACGGAGT
The DNA here is from genome assembly GCF_036898095.1 of Palaemon carinicauda. Taxonomy (NCBI): domain Eukaryota; kingdom Metazoa; phylum Arthropoda; class Malacostraca; order Decapoda; family Palaemonidae; genus Palaemon; species Palaemon carinicauda. The sequence goes on along the minus strand of NC_090726.1, from coordinate 140,164,890 downwards.
ATGTAATGTAGGATGAAATATCATTGGAAGGAGAAAGGATTAATGAGGTAGAATCATTTAAGTATTTAGGAACAGTGATCTTCTATACAGGGTTTCTAGAATTAGAGTTTAGTGAAAGATTGAAAAAAGCAAATCAGACAATGGCTAGGTTAAGTAAAATTTCGAAATCAAATCGCCTAAAATTTCATATAAAAATCAGACTTTATATCAGTTCAGTGAGATCGGTGTTACTCTATGGACATGAGTCATGGTATGACAATGAAACAATCTACAATAGATTTAGTAGATTTGAGGATAAAGCCCTCAGAAGGATATTGGGAATTAAATGGCAGGACAGGATTAGAAATGAAACTATAAGAGAAATTACTCGAGTACCATATGTGGATGAGATCATGATGAGGGGTAGATGGAGATGGTTTAGGCATGCTCTTCGCACTCCCCGAGAGATTAGTTCATGAAACGTTTGACTGGGCTCCACAGGGCACGAGAAGAATTGGAAGACCCAGGCTTACATGGCTGAGGACTACAATATAAGGCGTGAAGTAGGATATGATGAATGGAGAAGTATCGAATTAAAAGTTCAAGACAGAGACGACTGGAAAAATGTAACCGAGGCCCTTTGCGTTAATAGGCGTAGGAGGAGGTGATGATGATGATGATGATGATGATAATATTCAGCCCATACATTTTGTATTTTGACGCCAGTTTCATACATGTAATGAAAGATGCAATTTAAGAAAAAAAGTATTTTATACATTGGTAAACACTATTTACCTGAAGCCAGGTTTTGTGACGATAAACCCAATAAAGTTGTAATTTGTGATATACATATATATATATATATATATATATATATATATATATACATATAAATATATATATATATATATATATATATGTTATATATATATACATATAAATATATATATATATATATATATATATATATATATATATATATGTATGTATGTATATATAAATATATGCATAGGCCTATATATAATGTATATATACACACATGTATATATTATATATATATATATATATATATATATATATATATATATATATATATATATATATATATATAAGTATGTATGTATGTATCATTTATGCATGTTTGTATGTACGTATCTATGTATGAATGGGTTTATGAATATGTTTACTTATACATTTAGATTTACCTTCATATTCATATGAAGAACTGTCACACATATCGCCCTAAAATTTATGGCGTTACGTGATGAATGAGATTACAATGTAACATCTTTATCCAATTTTCAAAACGATAGAAACTTGGAGGTAAAAAACGAATAGATTATGCTCATCCATCTGGCAACATCACCGGAAATTGCCGTCTTTCAGGTCAGACTTTTGTTAGGACAAAAGCCTGTTATTTTCACCTCATTGTTACGCTAGATGGTTTAAAGGTGATTTTAGCCTCATTTTTTTTTCTTTTAGTCCTTTTTTGTGTGTTTATATGTAAATAGACAACGTATGCATACAATCATACATGCCTTATATATAGTTTTATTTATTCATTTGCTCTCCTCACTGGGCTACTTTCCCTGTTGGAGCCCTATGGCTTGCAGCTTCCTGCTTTTCCAACCAGCATAGCTAGTAATATTATGTTTTTTTTTTTTTTTCCTACTTTACAGTATTCTGTTCCCATAGATTCCTAGAACATGGTAACCTTCTGGTTTTCATCAATTATTTTTGAATGGGGTTGCTAACCCACGTCCTTTATAACCTTGGTTGCAATTAACCATAGCTCACTGACCACCAGTTACATTAACAAAGGTCAACAGAGGGTCCGTGTTTTTTTTTTTTTTTTTTCCTGGTAAAAATGGCAGTCTATGGTTTGGGCTAGGTCGGATATATATATATATATATATATATATATATATATATATATATATATATATATATATATATATATTATATATATGCATATATACATACACACACACACACATATATATATACACAGTATACATACATACATATATATGTATATATATATATATATATATATATATATATATATATATATATATATATGTATATATATATTTATGTATATATATAATTTTTAAGATTACGGTTAAAACCGAATTCAATCAGATAAAGATTCACCAAATGATAGTAAAACAAGTAAAAAGTAGCGTTTTAATTGGGGGACAGACTGTTTACCTCTACATTTAAGTAGTTAGTGGATTACGAGATACAGTGGACAGATGATAGATATTATGTCATGACAGAAATTATATCTTTTTTAATCTTGTTGAAGGAAACTTGAATTCCAAGACCCATGGAAGTATCATTTGAACTGACAATTGCTTAGTTTTAAGGAGAAACTATTTGTTCACAGGTCAGATGGTGAAATCCTCCTTCATTAATGAAATAGGCTTTATGAATATTTTCCAAAACTCTTGGAATTCAGATCTCATTGATATTGTCTTCCTTCAAGAACCATTAAAAAGATTGAGAAGAATAATAATCGTTCATATGCCCTTACCTTATCTCAAGCTTTTATCCTGCATTCTAAAAGACACTTCGACTTCTGTAATCATTATTGTCTATATATATATATATATATATATATATATATATATATATATAAATATATATATATATATATTATATATATATATATATATATATATATATATATATATATAAATATATATATATATATATATATATATATATATATATATATATATATATATATATATATATATATCTGTTGAAGGAAGTAGCTGTTATCTTGAATATGATGCTACTTTTGACTAGTAAACATTGGTACAGATTCCTAGATGGTTAACTAGTTGATAATACGTACCCTGTTGAGCTATGATAAGAGCTCTATTTGCATGTTGCATGTGATGTGGAACGTTTGTATTATTTATTCAAGAACTTATTTTATAAAAGCTTTTGCAAGTGCCATATATACGATCTTTTGAAAATGTATATTTGAGTCCATACCTCTTATATTTTGATGTCAGTTTCATACACAAATCAGTCAATAATATAATTTTATTTTATTCTTTACTATACAAGAAAATTTAGCTTTGTATCGTGAAGTTAAACGAATCCACACTATAAAGTTGTTCTTGAGAATTGAAAAATTTGTTAGGGTAACAATATAGTTAAGATACGAAAACGTATATTACGAATAAACAAATACGCTCATATTATGACCCCCCCCCCCGAAAAAGGACCCTCTATGCGAAGGTCAGTAGAAAAAGCAACTGTTTGCTCTTTTTATGTTCCATATGTGTGAGGGAACATGGAAAGATAGGGGTAACGTATGTCTGTGGTTTTATGTGAAGGTCTGTGTAAAGGTTAACCTAATACCCATTTCTTTTCCATGGTAGGCTGAAAGAACGACAGATAACGGAAGTAGATTGTAAAAGTGAACCTTAATTCCGGAAATAAGAAAAGGTAGATCTGTTTAAAAAATCAATATAGTAGGATTTAGCTCAGTTCTGGCATCCTTTGATTTATAGTTGTATGGAAAGTGGCCTCCTGCTATGCATTGAATTATTTAAAGAAAACTGCTCACATGATAGGACGTAAAAGACAAACGAAGACATTGCATGTATGACTAATTCAATTATTAGTTGGCTCCCGTGGCTGTAATAGAGATCAGTTACCTTTCATTGCTTATATAAAAACGTCAACCGAACACACCAGCTTCTTATGCTTGCTCCGATATGAACGCATTACTAGAATGAAAATTTTGAGACGTATATCAAAGACACACATAAGTATGAAGGAAATTTTATAGAATTGGGAGGACGTGAAAGATTGAAATACACCTTAGTATGGAGAATTACTTTTAAAAGAGTATTGCACACTATTTAAGAAATTAAACGGCCCAGTTCCACCCTAGCTATAAAGCAAACAATTAATAAATATTTTTTTGTTATAAAAAGAACTTCCCAGGCCTCTCTAGAAAGCATTGGAGCGTCTCGCCTACTAAAATAGGCAAAAGACAGCTTAACATTTAGGTATTGTACTAATGTTGAATGCATCTGCTAATTTGCACAGACTTGGTGGCTATTGTAAAACATGCAAGAAACCCTGAAACTTCAGTGATTGACAAAAGGTCTCATATTTAATTGCATAGGCGATGAAAGGTACTGTTAAGCATTATGTTTATGCAAAAAACTTTACAGTTTGGTAATAAATATTGAATAATTGCCTCTCTCTTTATGCCAAACTTTAAGAATGCTCTTGAAAGCTGGTAAAGATTACTCATCTAAAATAAACCGGACAAAACACGCCATCAACATTAGCTTGACCTGATATGTAATGTATCATTTTCATCTATCTCCAGAGCAGGTTGCCCCTTCTCTGATGGAAAACATCCCATTCCCTTATAATGTGCAAGAAATTGATTTTGTTTTTCACGTTATTAAAAATCGTACCTTACCCGCGAATAGTCAAACCCCAAAAATATAGTTTTGAAGTCTTTTATTTATTCAGTACATCGGTAAACCCATCAGTACAATCACTTGATGGCTCTTGCACCACGAATCGTGTTAAAGGTATTGTCGTTGATTTCCTAAATCTAATATCTTCTCCCTTAAGTGGGAGTAATCACTTTGTGATTCTTTTTGGCAAAGTGTATTGACGTCCAAAGCTACTTGCGCTTTCTAGTTCAGCAATAACCCTTTGCAACTTACTACCAACACCGTAGCTGCCAGTCTCGACAGAGAGCATTCTATATACTGTACAGGTTACATCTATTTCAGTGTTGGCTGTAGCTAATGAAATATAGTACAGACCATGATGGTTAGCAACCTTGTTCCAAAATATTTCGCGGAAATAGGATTTAAAACTTGCCACCACCCCATAAAGGGAAGGAAAGTATAATCCATATAAATATCCATAATAGATATCAAATTATCTTTATGCTATTAACTTCATATTTTAACTGCAAGGTTTCCTGCAGACGTACTGTGATAGTATGTAAGTACCAGCAAATTCATAAATCCAATCCAATCTAATCTATACTCCCTAGTAAGTGTACCTTGCTCTTAACTGATTCGAACCTATAACTTTTTGTGTTGGTAAATGGCAGTTGATGTATTGGTTTAGCTTTCAAGGGACAAGAATTTATTCAGAGATTTTTAATGAACTTCCCGAGTTCATGCTCAGTAAATAAGAATGGAGATCATCCCATATCTGCCTTGATTGTTTATTATAAAATCTGCAACACGTGTTTATACAGGATGTATGTATGATAGTTGATCACTAACTGTACACATATCTTTATATTTATAGATATTAAGTATGAAATAGTCAATTAATATCACGTTCTTTAGACTTTGAGAATAACTTAAACGGAATTGAATAGAGTAATGCACCTATCCTGATTATACCAGAAATCAATACAAAGTTTGTGATGCGCATGCACACACACACACACACACACACACACACACACACACACACACATATATATATATATATATATATATATATATATATATATATATATATATGTACGTAAGTGTGTATTTATGTACGGTACATATATAAATGTGTAAAACTCACTGGAGTACATGATGCTCAGATGAAATAAAATCTTAAGGAAAAAATAAGATATGAGAATCCTCATATTTTGTTTTTTATAAGGTAGATATGTACATACATATACTGTTGATTTTATATATATATATATATATATATATATATATATATATATATATATATATATATATGTATATATATATATATGTATGTATATATATATTTATATTAGATATAGGATGGACAACAATAGTATAGTGAAAACATGTATAATTTAGAATTGCTTCGAATAGAAGAGGGAGGCCCATTGCGGTTTAATTGATGGCGTAAGAATATATTAGAAAGGAAAGTCCCAGATAACTATGAAACGGGAGAGTACTTACAAAATATCGGGGAATCGTACAGTTTGTTCATAAATTCTGGCCCATTTAATGGACCAATGTTTTGGATGATGGACTGAATCAACGATTAAACAGTTATAGAACGAATGTGGTGAGGTTCAGGGACGAAAGGAACCTATACCGTTAAAAATTTGCTAAAAACGGTGACGATTATGGAATAATGTTGCCAGGCATTCACTTGGATATATTGACGTAAATATATATATATATATGTATATATATATATATATATATATATATATATATATATGTATATATATATATATATATATATATATATATATATATATAGTATATATATGTGTGTGTGTGTGTGTGTATATGGTTGTGTTTGTGTGCACGATTGTATAATATTTTTGGTATTAATGGAATCTCTGAAAAACTTGGCCAGACTAGCTGAACTAGCCAGAATAATACTGTGAAAGTGTCATAAAAGTCAAGGAAAGTTGATGCAATATGTATATATATATATATATATATATATATATATATATATATATATATGTGTGTGTGTGTGTGTGTGTGTGTGTGTATGTATATATGTACCGTATACATGTGTATGTGTATTATATACACCATATACATGTGTATATATAACATATATACCATATGAATTTATTCACACATATATATATGTGTGTATATATATATAAATATATATATAGATATATATATATATAATATAACATATATATATATATATATATATATATATATTTATATATATATATATATATTTGTATTTATGTACCGTATACGTGATTATATGTAATATATATACCATATAAATGTGTATATATAATATATATACCATATATAAATTTATACACATATACACAAAGTATATATATATATATATATATATATATATATATATATATATATGTGTGTATATATACAGTATTATATGTATATATGTATATGTATATATATATATATATATATATATATATATATATATATATATACATGCTATTAGTTTTATAACAAATATGTGTGACTGACCTTTCTATGCAGCCATATCTCTAAAGCTAAAAAAGAACAAATAGGTAAAATCATCTCCTGATAAGAAATAAGTAAAATAGATCTGTGGACTAAAGAAAAGCAAAAAGGAAAAATAGGCCTTGACCGAATGATTCTCCATGATACAACCAAGACCTTTCTCAGGAAGTCGGTCATCTCTGCATTAAGAGGGAGATAGAGAGAGGGGGAAGCGGGAGAGACTGACTCATTTCCTTTTCTAAATCTCTGGCAACGAGCTCATTCAGGTGGGACTTATCCCGTTTAATCCATCATCATCAGTAGGCGACGGAGTCACTCATAGAAGAGTAAATTAGAGACGCTTTACCTCAGACCCAGGGCAAAAAAAAAAAAAAAAAAAAAAAAAGAAAAGAAAAAAAAAATGAAATAAAATAAAAAGCGCCCCAATTATTTTCAGATTTGTTAGCCTTAAGCTCATGAATGAGAGCGATCTTTGCAGTTGCTGGGTATGGTATATAGATGTTACAAGGAGGTTGAAACCGATGATGATATTGCTATTGCTAATGATGATAAGATTGGAAAGATAATGATAAAGCTTATCATTACTTATAAAGATTTATAGGAGTTTTCCCTTCCTGTATTTAATTTTTTTATGTACGTATACACATCTATTCATTATACATGTGAAATAAATGAAATATATGGTACCTGCTTTATCTAATGTCAGAAAATTCGATGGTCTAACACTTGTGGAGGCAAAAGTGAAAGTGCAGTGTGTGGTGTAAGAATTGGAAAGTCAAGCAGTGAATCTCTATGATAGCTGAAAAGTGTAGAATTAGAGAAGCGGAAGAGCGTGTAGTGTCTAGAAGATTCTGGGGACAGGTGAAAGAGGTCGTACGTGTTGGTTAAAAGAATGTATGGTTACGACTTTAGTGAAAATTATGCTTGTAAGCATATTTGGTCCAGAAATGGAAAATAATGAGTGAAAGGGGATGTTTTGGGTGGTGTTTTAAAATGAAAGGCTGACTATGCTAGGTAATTTGAATACTAAAGTAGGTGATAGAAAAGGATGGTATAAGTGGTGGGCTTTGAGTTCCTGGAGCAAATATGAAAAGAAATCTTTGTATAAATGGTATGTGAAAAGACGTGTTTTAGGGAAATATATGTGTTTTAAAGGAGAGACTTTTTAGTGCTCTTCTGACAGAGAAAATAGTGAGGACATTTTTCTATATTATAATGTAAGTAAACCAAGTGATTTGGAAAAGAAAAATTGGGAAGAACATATTAAGAGTAAATGGATGAAATTAAACAAAAGGTCAAAAATTGAGGTGGAAGTAGTAGATAAGAAATTTCCAGAATTCCATGATGTGGTTACATGGAAAAGCAGGTATTTTTGTGGCTATAAAAATGTAAGAAGATAAATAAAAACGAGTAGTGGGATAACGTAATAAAATGTATAGGGAATGAAACTAGGATGCTTCATGAGGTGTAGTTGCATAATAAACTAGAAGATCGTGTGCAGCCATACAAGAGAATGAATATGGCAGTGATGAAGACTGTGAGAAGGAGAAAAGTTGGCTAATATTGAAAGTAAAGGAGAAAAGGGGATTAAGATCTTCAGGGAGTATTAAACTTGTTCTACTGTATAGGGAAGCAAACGGAGAGAGAAAGGTTGATGATCAAAATTTTCAGAATAAGAAAGGCAAATGGAGAGATGCTGTTTGATGTGGATGCAGTATTGGGTTGGAGGGAGTGATTTGATGATATCTCTAATGTAGAGACTTTTTGAGGTGTATTTGCTTGGTAAAATAAATGAGAAACAGAAGGCTTGCAATAGAATTAGGTGGGAGAAGGTGAAAAAAAGCTTTATGAGGTAATAGTTTTAATTAGTTTTGGGAAAATGAATGTGTAGAGAGAGTTTTTATGAAAAATAATGTCGAGAGAAATGTTGATGTACAAATAAATGATAAGATTAAGATGGCTAATGAAGATGGTCTTTCCCGACGTGAATGTAATACTGGGTTCAAGGGAGTAATTTGGGGAGGTTTAATGAGGAGGAGAGAAGAGAGACAAAAAGGGGTGAGGCAAAAGTGGTGAGGGGTAGTGTAAATCTGAGAAGCCATGTGAAATTGACTGTTAAGTATGTAAGGAAGGCAATCAAATGGCTGAAGAATGGGATTACAAGCAAATTACCGAGATATGATTCTGATACTGTCATAGAGTTGGTGATCAGATGTGTAAGATGTGTGAGATTGAGTAAAGGGTTCCAAAGGAGTAGGTTAGATGATTAATTGTTCCGTTGTATGAAGGTAAAGGTGGCAGAGGTATCTGTAAGACTATAGGGGCATAATGTTACTAATATAGCAGCAAAGGAGTATAACAATGACACCCATAAACTGCAGAGAGAAGGAACTATGTGGAATTAAGGTTGATTTATAGGCCTAAGGTCTACTTATATACCAATTCTTGACGGTGAAACATCCATTAGCATACAACAAGCATACTAAGCCCGATCATATAGGTAACTGCCGTCCAATCATTAATGAATGCCTAACACGAGCTGCTTTCCGTGTGCTAAATAAGTAATATCTGCTCGTCCTCATCGGATGAAGATAATTTTGACTCAAGTTTAAGGACATTGGCATTAGTGTCCTAAATATAATATAAATGGCTGAGAGTGTTGCCTCATTGCCATGGAAATGATGGAAGTAATTTTTAGTCTGGAAACGAGCGTCCACTTTGAAACTTTGAATTGTAAAATTCTCTCGGAAACTACAATAACGCCACATAGTCAACGGCTGCAATTTGTGTTTGTTAAATTGTTTTGATACTGGTAGTTTTGTGAAATTGCCTTGTTGCAATTTAATTCTGTTAATCCGTTGTGAATTGGTCTGTAAACCTGCAGGATGAGTAAATTAGAAACAATCGAGTGAGATCCTTTTGCTTCTGCATTTCTGAAGAACTTTTGCGATTAACATTTTGGAAATTTTATATATAAATATTATCAGTTACACATCTACATGGAATCATACTGATTCTGTATTATTATTATTATTATTATTATTATTATTATTATTATTATTATTATTATTACTTGCTAAGCTACAATCTTAGTTGGAAAAGCAGGATGCTATAAACCCAATGGCTCCAACAGGGAAAATAACCCGGCGAGGAAAGGAAATAAGGAAAAACTACAATTAGTTTAAGAACAATAACAACATTGGAATAAAAATTTCTTATATAAACTATAAAAACTTGAAAATAACAAGAGGAATAGAAACAAGATAGAATAATGTGCCCGAGTGTACCCTCAAGCAAGAGAACTCTAACCCAAGACAGTGGAAGGCCATGGTACAGAGGCTATGGTACTACCCAAGACTAGAGAACAATTGTTTAATTTTGGAGTGTCCATCTCCTAGAATAGCTGCTTACCATAGCTAAAGTCTCTTCTACTCTTACCAAGAGGAAAGTAGCCTCTGAACAATTGCAATAGTTAACCTCTTGAGAGAAGAAGAATTGTTCAGCCGTAACCAGAGAGAGGGGTCCAATATAGTACTTTCTGGCCAGTCAAAGGGGTCAATAACTCTCTAGCGGTAGTATCTCAACGGATGGCGGGTGCCTTGGCTAACCTACTATTCTGTACTAAAGTTCTGTCAGCATCGATAGCTAGAACTCCTTAAAATTGACGAAACTGCGATGAAAAGTAGAGGCCATGAAGAACATTGTCATATGTATTTATTAACTATTTTCTCGTGTAGCCTATATCTAGAATTAAGTAAAAAAATGAGAAAATAATCCAATCAGAGAACTGTTTGATGAAAGAAGATCAGATGAGAAATATTTAGAAAAGTAGTATGAAATATGAGTAAAAAAGATAATCAATTAAACCGGAAAGAGGAAATAAGTAAACTGATATTTTTCCAACTAATATTAGTAGAAAGAGGCATTTAAATTGAGCCATTTGAATTTCAATTAGAATATTTTAAGTGACCTAAGCTAATGTAATTAAGATTATAAAATTGATGAGTCATGACTCATGGACATGAGTCGTGGTATGGCATTGAAACAATATCCAACAGATTTTGTAGATTTGAGAACAAAACTCTCGGAAGAATATTGGGAGTTGAATGGCAGGACAGGATTAGACATGAAACTATAAGAGAGATTATTTGAATGCTATATGTAGATGAGATCAGGGCGAGGGGTAGATGGAGATGGTTTGTGCATGCTTTTCGCACTCCCTAGGAGAGATTAGTTTATCAAACTTTCAACTGAACTCTCCACAAGGCACTAGAAGAGTTGGAAGACCCAGGCCTACATGGCGGAGAACTATGAAGTGTGTAGTGGGAGATGATGAATGGAGAAGGATTGATTTAAAAGCTAAAGCTCAGGATAGACACGACTGGCGAAATCTAACCGAGGCCCTTTGCATCAATAGGCGTAGTAGGAGATGATAATGATGATGATAATAAAACTCAGGTTTTTGCGGTACAACAATTTCATGATTCCACAGAAAATTTTGGTTTATTACCTCCGCCAAGGAGGTATTGCGATCGAGTCTGTTTATTTGTTAGTCTGTGTGCCTGTAGACAGGATTACGTCAAAGCTACTTGACGAATTTTGATGAAATTTTCACCGCAGATAGATCTTAGGTCATGGAGTACCCATTAAATTTGGGAGATGTTCCGGATTTGCATTTGCCATTTTAAAGATAACTTTAAAAAATTGACGGATTTAGACAAAATTTCCACCACACGTATATCTTTGGCCATTGTACGACGACTCCATTAACCTTTGGCGGAGGTCAGAAATCTCCGATTGCTCGTTTGAAAAGTGTGTCGGTATGAAGGACTAGAAACAAACTGGTGTTGCAGATTTTCTCCATACCTTTCAAGTGTTCCTTTTGGATGAATTTTGTACCAAACCTGTAAAGATAGCCAACTGCTGCACATAAAAAAATTTTCATCTTTCTCTCCACCTCGTCCATATTGAATGCACAACTCTGTATTCTTTCAGTGGAATATGCACACTCGCACACAAACGTATGCATGTATGAATATATATTTATGCATATATGTATGTATACACATATAATATTATATACATATATATATATATATATATATATATATATATATATATATTATGGCATTTGTTATTTTTTAAATATTCATCTTAAAACAAAATCCACATTTAAAGATGAGGATCGAAGCAGAGAAAACCCGGGTCTTGCTTCTGAAAGGCTTTCAAAGTACAGCTGGAAGCAATCATATCTAAATATAGAATTAAGGTTCATGCATCGAGCGTAATTATTTTAATTGCCAAGGTACTTGTATGCGCTGTTGCTTGCATGTTATTTGAGCGAGAAACTTGAACAAGAGAGCTGAATTTGGCTTGATGTGGGGACTTGTTTATGAAATCTGCTGGCTGCTGTTATGAACTACTCTGTGGACTTTCACTAGACTCTCCATTATCGCTTAAACATGATTGCTGTATGTCTATTCCCTATTAATTTTGGCTTTCAGGTTTCATTAAAAAGAATAGCGTTAATTATCGAAACATTACAAAAACATTTTTATCGTGATCGTCATATAGCGATATACTTCTGCCATAATCAGGCTTATTTTAGTTTTACCTAAATTTTGCTTTGTATTTCTTTGCGAATATAAAATTAATGGTGACATTGTTTGCATGGAAGAATAGTATGTTGTTTCAAGCACAATTAGGTGTAGTAGCACTTGATACATTGGCATACCTTTATTTTAATTTGGCTAAATATTGGTTATGTTTATTTTTTTCTCCGGAATATTAATGGAGATTTAAAATTTGTTTTAGGGAAAACGTGCAGGAACCCTTGATTCCCTTATTTAAACGTGGCACTAGATGAATATGCGCACCGACGCCAACCAGCACGTCAAACTACGAAGTTTTCATAACAGTCACTTGGTTTGACCTGCCCCGTGAGGCTGCGATGAAAGCCTAATTGTGTGTGGAAACTCCTTTGCAACAGTAACCAGCAAGCCTCTGTGTTCAGAGCAATGTGTGTATATTTTACTCGGTCACGTAAAGATGCCATGACAATTTCCTTTTCCTCTTTGACCGCCGTCACTTTTAAACAGGTTTTCCGTGTAAAAATTACCAGTTGCGTATGTGCAGGACTTGCCATGCAAGTTAATGGAGATAATTCGCGATCCCTTATACAGTACAGTGTAGTTTAAAGGCCAAACCTTCACGGTTTTTCATATACTCTTCTGTAGGTCATGAATTTATGTTCTCTAGTCTACATGTAACCCAAACGCTTATATTCTGAATTGTGTCCATGTTTTTGAAAACTAACTGAATTCTTAGAAAAAAATGTGAAACTTCTTTATATTTTACACCTCCCGATATCGTTAATTTTCATTTTGATTTTTTCTCTCTCCTGGCTATACAGGGAGTATAAATGGGCATATGATTGTGATATCTCCTGTATGTTCACGGGATCTGATTTAGAACCACAGGTTATTATTATAATCTAACGAGTTCACATTATCACTGGATCCACATTTCTAATGCTCCCCAAAGTCCTTACCCGAGTCTGCTGTCATTTAACGAACTGTGAATACTAGAGCAAGATAGAGGAGGACAAATGAAAAGCAGAAGGCGTTGCTGCTGTAGGCCGAAGAGTTTCTGCAAAGAACCCATAACACCAGAATACTATACAGGGAAAAGGAAATTGTGCCTTCATTGCACTTAACGTGGTGTACTGTAGACATTACAAAAGTTTCTTAACAGTATCCCTTTGGTGTCAAGTTTCAACCATTTTTCTATACTGCTTTACCTCCTTTCCCTCTAGTTGTCCAACCTCTTGATTTTTATAGTCTATTGCGAGGTTTTCCCCAGTTGCACCGATGTAGGTGCTGAATATCTTCTCAGACCCCAGCATTGGGCCGTCCAATGCAAACCCATAACTACAGTATATTACATAAGAATGCGGAGTACAGATGCATCAATTGGTCGCAAATTGACCGATGGTTGTGTTCTAGTCTTCATTTTTCATAATTCGTTGTTGCTTCAAGAATTTTGTCCCCCTCAGCCACACGACTGACCTATTCTGTCATTTAAGCAGAAATCGTCAAGTGAGCTTAGCACCAACGTGATCATGAATATGTTATTTGGTGTGTGATGTATTCATATTTTTTGTAAACCCTCAAGTACACGCAAAGCTTAATTGTAGCTCCGTGGTAGAGTGCAG
>NC_090726.1:140113230-140148230 GCF_036898095.1 Palaemon carinicauda | reverse complement strand
TTATCAAATAAAATGTAGTTGACCATATCATTTGAAGTATATCCTAAGGCTGTTGTTATGAAGATGTTCTTTTATAAACTCATTATAGCCTACTTTATAGATATAGTGGATATCTGAGAGTTTTTAGGTGATGTAATGGAGAGGCAGCAGGATTTCACTATACAAACAGAAGAAAGTGATTTCCAATTATAGAAATTATCCGAAAGTTGACGCAAATATCTGGATAGGTATTTTTTTGTCGAATAGCACGAGTTAAAACAACATATAAAACACGTGGGTCAGAGCAGTTTTTAATGTTGTTTTACCTGATAAGATACATTATTGCGCCAAAGAAAAGACAGCAAATTCATCATAATTACATCCGGCTTCTTCTATCTCCACAGACCTAAGCCTTTTGACTGCATTATGATGACTAGGAGGTTTTGGGATCTCTCTCTCTCTCTCTCTCTCTCTCTCTCTCTCTCTCTCTCTCTCTCTCTCTCTCTCTCTCTCTCTCGTCGTGTTCTTCGTCGTTGTCTTTTCCCTGCAAGAATCCTTGTAATTCAGTCATTATGTTGTCCACTCTTGGCTATTACTCTAATATAGTTTCATGTTTCATACCTCATTTGAGAAACTTGTTCTGATTAAGTGACCAGTTTGTTGACAAAGACGGACGATTCCGGATTCATTTTTGTTTATATTACTAATTTAGTAAAAAAAACGTACAAAATTCTTCTTTTGTATTCCAAATTTGATCTTCTGTTGCTGAAGGACCAGTTTCAATTATCAGGTTCCTGTTTTCACTCTTCTCGGCCGTTTGGTGTAATCTCAGAAGCTTGAGCATTTTGTTACTAAAATATCAGTTATGTTTAGAAAATGTAATGGTCCTATAACGTCTTCCGGGCGATGTTTGATGAGTTACAGCTTTGGCATTTGATTTGATTTTTTTATTTCAATTTATGTACACACACAAACACATAAGCACACACGCATATATATATATATATATATATATATATATATATATATATATATATATTGTGTGTATACATACATACATACATACATACATACATATACACGCACACACCGTAAGGGGAAGTGCCATCAGCAGCGGCCCTTCGCCCTCTAGCTTTACTTGATTTATAACCTTCTACTTTATCTCCATTCTTGCTTCCTTTCTTCCATCTTTTCTCCCAACCTCTTCTAATGTTTACCTCCTAGTGTAGGGTTATATCTTAGGTGTGCTTGTGTGCTAAATGGCCTCACAGGCCCCAGTGCTGGGCTATCTTGCGTGCTGAATGGCCCCACAGGTTCCAGTGCTGGGCTATAATATAGCCAAAATACATAAATCCAATTCAAATATATATATATATATATATATATATATATATATATATATATATATATGTGTGTGTGTGTGTGTGTGTGTGTATATAATGTGTGTATCTAGACTGTAGCACGTCACTTAAATGCATTTCACTCACCATACGATGTCTCTTAAATAGTCTCTTTAAGAGGTAGGATATGCCCAATTAAATGCACAAAATTCTCTTGAGTTTGCTCAACTGATGCTTCTGAAATACTTACTCACAGGTAAGAAAATTATTTAAGAGTCCGAGCAAATTTCGGTTTCCCCTGCTCAACAGGGAAAGTTCAGTACATTGGGCATGTAGCTGAATGCTGTTTGCTGAACAACTGAATGTGAATGTCGTGTGGTGATTGGATGAATGATGGCCTAGTGGTCTTTGGTATTGAGTGGGATCATATTCATTTTATTACCTAATTTAATTTGCTTTTTATTTAAAGAAATGATTACACAGTGGAAAACATTTAAATTGGTGTATCACATCTTGTTTAATATTCATGGGTCTGTAACGAAAATGTACTAAATTGTTCCAATAATCACAGAATAATACACACAATTATGTAACTACTTATTGAATTTCTATCTTTAATAAACTTTTCCTGAACAATACAGCTCTCATAAACAATCTGACAAGTACAATTGAGTTCTAGATTATTTCCCATTTATGCCTAATAAGTCCACTTTCACAATGAAACTAAATTAGTTTTCAATTGCTGATATATAATTATGAAACAGAAAATGTTTTCTATCAGAATATTTTTAAACAACTGGTCAAATTCTCATTCTGATTCACTAATGCTCTCTTCATCTTGCATCTGAGATAAAGTTTGGGTATTGGCGTTTAATAATCACGTTATTGGTTGAACTTGAGCGCTATATACATTTTTATTCTATTAGTTTAACTGATTTCAAGGTAAGAATTTGGTAAATTAAATAATTTGACAGTAAATATAACCCTATTTTTTATCAAAGTTATTTGCGTTTTGCGTTATTTCTGCGTAATTTTATATTTTCCTCATCATCAGCTTTGTTGGTGTTGTTATTAAGTATCATATATTTGCGATGTTAACGTTTTATGTGGATTCTATTATTGTTGACCTATTCAAAAATTATTTTCAATTCAAATCAAAAACTTTTTTTTTTATGAAAGTTTTAATTTAGTAAATATTAAAGCATGAATTGGACATTATCCATTTCTAGATATGATCTGTGACTTTAAGTGTTAATATTTTTCTAAAAAGATCACCAGAAAGAACTATAAGCAATGAGAGAAAAGATGAATCCATTTGATACACCAAGTAAAGAAGAACAAGTCCAGTCAGTAAACACATAGATGAGAAATGACCCGAGAAAAGGAAACGAGAGCAAGTCTGAAGAAATAAATGAGAAAAGTCGAAAATATGTCACCGGATATGTTAAGCCCTATGAGTGAGGGATGAGAATGATGAATAACACGAATCCGGGATATAAACCGATATTACCCGCACATATTTCGTGGCATTTTTGGGACCACTTCGTCTTCCAAAGAAATATTGCAACGTGGGAAACAGCCAAAGCAGAAGTGGTGGTGATAGGGGGGTGGGGTGGGGGGGTGGGGGGGGGGGGGGTGGATGAAAGGACCCTGTAACCTGCCGGTTATAGGTAACGAACTTTAGTGCTAAGCAAATGGCGCCTATATTTCTACTGAAGTTGATCCAATAATTTTGGATTTTTTTTCCTCAAGAGTAACGTATGCGTCTGTGAAGTTGAGAAGTCTTGAAGTAAAGAAAGTGTATTTTGTATGGGATTTTTATTTATATTGATTCTAGTGACAGGACGAAGGAAATAACTTTCCTTTTCCAATCGATTTTCTTCAGTTGATAATAGTCTTTAGTATTGAAAATAGGTGAATGCAAGAATATAGATGAAAAGACATAATTTAATGTTTGGTTAGGTAATAAACTTAAAAAATTAACTTTTTTTTTTTTCTTTTAATATTATACATGCTAGGATTTCATAAATCCGAATTATCCATGCATACAATCTCGAGTGCTGGGAGTCTTGATGTAACCCCTAGCACAGTAACATACAGTACCTAGTTTGGCCACATTCTACATAGCCAACAGTAAATGTTTGTCCATTTTCACGTATCAAAAATATCAGTTTCATCTTTGCATTTAGAATTCGATGTTCGTAATTATTAAATTTTTTGTTTTATTCTTGTGAGCAATAATATTATTTTTCAATATTCCTAAACTGTATTTCAATTTGCCTTGGTTCTTCTTGTAAATGTGATTTAAGCTTAGCTTAATCATCCAGGAGCTTTGCATTATGAAAGACATTAGTTTGATAATTGATGCTAATATGCATTTATTAAATTGCTTATTTTACTATATTACGTAAATGCCTTTAGTGGTAGTCCCACTCAGGCCCTACACATGCTGACTGACCAATTTCTGTATCTCTTATTATCTGAGGTTTTTGAACGTATTTAGACGAAACTTCTAATTCGGAATGCTGAAGGTAATCATCTGTTCCATAGTTTTCCGTTTGGCTTCCACAAAGGTCTTGGAACATGTGCCATGTGATGTCCTTCGGTTGTGGCTGAGATCTTTGTAATAGATTTCAAAGAAAAGTTGTTGATGACTCTTAAGAATGTAATATTTGGTGTTATTCACGGTAGTATTCTTGGTCCATTACATTTATATTGTATACGCATGATATGTAGTTAAATTTCGAAAACAAGTTCGTTGCATATGCCAATGATGATACTGTGCCTCATTTCCAACTCTTAAATGTAGTGTATGTTGCTAATTGTGAGTGTGAAGTTGTACTGTAACAAAATTTAAAGTAAGACTGAGTAAGTTACGAATTGTAACTCTAAAACATCCTGATCTTTGGATTAACGAAGCCTCTTTAACTATAAACAATTCATTCAAAATAGAGGTCTAATTGTTGATTGTAAATTGTCTTCTGTGAAACACATCTAATCTGTATTTTCTTCAATTGACCATGAAATAAACTTATTGAGGAAGCATCCTAGGATTTTTTGGTGATCAGTTTATCTTGAGGAAATGTTTTAATTCTTTCATTCTTACATGTTTTGAGTATTGTTCTCTTGTCTGGTCTTTAAGTGCTTACTCTCATCGTAATTTGTTGGACAAAATCTTGCTGTCATTAAATTCCATATCCCTGATCTGGATATCAATCTCTGGTAACGGTTTTTTTTTTTCCATAAGAGTTTTCATAATTGTGACCATCCTTTGAATTCAGGTCTTACCAGACTGCACCATCTTGTATGTAATAGCCTAGTAAGTATTCAGTTAATTCTAATAGTCTCGTTTTTTCTTTCATAAAGGTCAATATTTCACAGTATTGTAAAAGTTTTATTCCAGCAGTGACCAGTTTGTGGTATGATCTTCCTAATCTGTCATTTGAATCGATAAAAGTGCAGAAGTTTAAACTTAGTAAAATGTTTTCCTGTTGGACAGGTTGACATAAGTATCGTTTCACAGTTTTTATGTGACTAGTCCATTTTAACGTTCTTACTGATGTAATAGATTTTATATTTTTTCTTTTTTTATTCATATATCATATTTTCTTTAATATTTCTGTATTTCTTTCCGCACGGGGGCTGCTTTCCCTGTTG
This sequence comes from Palaemon carinicauda, assembly GCF_036898095.1. Lineage (NCBI taxonomy): Eukaryota > Metazoa > Arthropoda > Malacostraca > Decapoda > Palaemonidae > Palaemon > Palaemon carinicauda. The sequence continues at coordinate 140,143,254 of NC_090726.1, read as the reverse complement.
GAGCCCTTGTGCTTTTAGCATCCTGCTTTTCCAGCCAGGGTTATAGCTTCGTTAGTAATGGTAATAATAATAGTGATAATATCTCCCTTCATATATCATATATCATCCACAAGTAAATTGAAGTATTTCTGTAATTTTCACCAGCTATCGTTGAGTACATTTCAACGCCATATGTTGACTGCTAAAATTGTAGCATTCGACATAGAATTGATATGCACTTGTAGTCATAGGAGTTATTCTCATCAATTCATTTGCTTTCGCGAAATAGATGTAGGGGATCTTCTAATATGCTTCTCGTTCAGAGGGTTCTTGAGCAAAAATTTTAGAGGAATTGAAAGGGATGTATATTGCAGCCTAAGACGATTCTGTAAGGAAGTCTTTGATGTTTCCTGTCAGATCCTGAATCTCTGCATTAAAGTTAAATGGCTATTTCGCACGCTTAAGTTAAATGTAAATGTTACTGAGAGCAATGTTAACGAAGCTTCTAAAAGGTCGGGACGTTTATCATGTCAAAATGTTTCAAGTCCAGTACTGTTGATTAAAACCATGATGTATTTCAAAGTATGAGTGGTAACTTTATAATTCAGCTGTCATTAGGTGACTACATTATTTTCCAATTCCATTTAGTATCAGAATTTTCCAGTCATATTTCTATATGTGTGTATATATGCAGCATATATATATATATATATATATATATATATATATATATATATATATCTATATATATATATATGTATATATATATATATATATATATATATATATATATATATATATATATATATATGTATATTTGTGTGTGGGTGTGGGTGTGGGTGTATATATACATATATAGTTATATATATATATATATATATATATATATATATATATATATATATATATATATACATATGTATGTATATATATTCACACACACACACACATATATATATATATATATATATGAAAAGGCTTTTTATAGATAATTTACATTGGAACTTGAAAAATGAAACAGCCGTTATCAATAAGAGATATATCATATTTAATTGTGGCACTGGAGTAATGCAGTATTAAAAAAGTGAAATTGAAAGAGAGAGAGAGAGAGAGTTTATCAACAGTTGAGTAACCGAGGGCTATTGCTAATAAACATGGAACATGCCGTCTTATTTACGAAATGAATTTTAACAGCCATTGGGAACGTGGTATACAGTCCATTGGCAAACACGATCCAAGTTGTGTTAATCTCCAAACTTTTCAAAGAATGAGGCTCTGAATGCAGCAGGAATGTTTGGGTGAAGTATGAGAAATATTAAGCTCGCATGCCTCGTGATTAAAGCAACAAGCCCTTTTGTGTATATTTCTCCTTCTCTTCTATGAGTCTGCAGATAACGAAGGTTAATGAAAGCAATTTCCATGGAGCTTATTGGTGTGTGCTATCTTAATTGTTAGTGTTAAGATTTTTTTTTATTTGTGTACCTTACATACGAATGTTCTATCTTACAGTTATTATTATTATTACCTGCTAAACTACAACCCTAGTTGAAAAAGCAGGATGCTATAAGCCCAGGGACTCCAACAGGGAAAATACTCCAGTGCGGAAAGAAAACAAGGAAAAATAAGATATTTTAACAGTAACTACATTAAAATAAGTATCTCCTATATCACTATAAAAACTTTTAACAAAACAAGAGGAAGAAAAGTAAGATAGAATAATGTGCCCGAGCGTACCCTCAAGCAAGAGAACTCTAACCCAAGACAGTGGAAGACCATGGTACAGAGGCTATGGCACTACCCAAGACTAGAGAACAATGATTTGATTTTGGAGTGTCCTTCTCCTAGAAGAGCTGCTTACCATAGCTAAAGAGTCTCTTCTACATTTGCCAAGAGGAAATTAGCCTCTAAACCATTGCAGTGCAGTAACCTCTTGGGTGAAGAAGAATTGTTTGTTAATCTCAGTGTTGTTAGGTGTATAAGGACAGAGGAGAATATGTAAGGAATAGGCCAGACTATTCGGTTTGTTTGTGTGTAGGCAAAGAGAAAACGAACCGTAACCAGAGAGAAGGATCCAATGTAGTACTGTCTGGCCAGTTTTGAAAAACTTTTTGTTGCAAGATAAAATCTTAGAACAATTACCATATCTTACCACCTGGGTAAAATCTAATAAGTGTATTATATAACCATAAAAGAAAATAAAAATGAATTGTGCTAACTAGGTTTTGATAGAAAAAAAGTATATTTGAAAGTTGATGCACTCGATTTTCAATTTTGCTATCCAGACTACGAAATGCGTAACTGGAGTAATTTACAATTATTAAGTCTAATAAGTATTAATAAACTGTACTAGATTGGTTATTCTGAAGACGATGTATTATTTTCAACATTCCAATGCTAATGATGCTGGTAACCCGGAACGTGAAGCTATTTTGTTGTCAATTTCTAGTAAATTCTCATTTATCTCCTGTTATCCTGACAAATTTCTGCTTACCGGAGCTCTGAATGCCAGTTTTAGAATTTTAACCATATCTCCTTTTGGTAAGAATCCCTGAAGGGGAATTTAAGTGTAGTATGAATTTCGTTTTTATTGCCCAATACATAGGTGGGGGTGGGAGGTTGGCGATAATTCAGTGATCATGAATGCCTTTGTCGTATCTGTACTGTGGTAGTGGGTTATTATTCGAGTTTGCTGATTATTACAGTCAAATGGTTTGTCAGTTTATAATTAGCTTAAAAGTTTTTTTTTTTCCTGTAGCAAGTGAATTTTAATGGTAGTTTCACGGTTACAACATAAGCAATAGCCAGGTGATTACTTTTAAACAGTTCCTGATTCTTTTCCTTTATTCTCCTTTGTGCCTTGATGATGTAGGCACTTACTTGAAAGCAGGACACCATAATAATGAATTTTGTCACGAAAGACTGCGGAATGGACTTTGAAAGCTCGAGTATTTGTTCTGTGTCTGCATTGAAACAAATTTCATTACTTTTGCTTTACATCTATACTTATGGTGTACACCTAATACGTTCCCAAGCTCATCAAAATCAGGCTGGAAATGTATCAGACAGGCACTAATAATTTCTACTCATTTGCTTAAAAAAATGGACAATCAAAGTAAAAATGACGACGTTTGCAAGCAACGTAAGAGTAATGAAATATTTGTTTGTCAATTAAATTTGTTTTTCTTCCATCATCAATCCAACTAAATTTTTTGCAGTTTCTTCAAGCACCAAGGAAACATCTACTTTCCTAATATTGGTTGTAGTGGTAGTAATCTTGTACAGTATATGCTTTGTGGTCACAAGGTTATTTAGAATTTGAAAGCGAAGAAATTTCACTGGTAGAATTGTAAGAGTAGCACAAGTGAAACACAAATGAACATTGTTCTCTTGTGTCTGTTCACAGCACTAAAGATGACTTTAGAGTGTGTCGATAATTTGCCAGCCAATTTGTTCTCGCATGCCTCCCAGGTTCAAAATCATAACTCCAATCCAATCCAAAGTTTCCCAAAAGCTACCATAATATTATCTATGCTTAAATTTTTGCATTTTTACAAAGTAAAACTATGACCTCTGCAATTGTTTAAGTTTTATGGCATCCTGAAATCTAAGGTCATTGACGCCGATGACCTCTGCGAACCTGTGTAGCTTAACTTACCATTACATTGATGCTCATTGGCATTTAAATTATGTTATTGACATGTTTTAGCATGACTGCAACCCTAAAAATGTTAACAGTCTTCTACATCTTGGTAATAAATACAAGATTACTAAATATCTACTGATCTTCATTTAGTTTCCTGCCTGTACCTAATCGCATATTCTTCATAGATGGACAGAATACCTTCTTTTCCAATGATTATTATACGGTGTTCAAATTCACATGCTAGCTAGGTTTTGGTTTTGGTATAATTTCTTCAAAGAATATAGGAAATAGGTCTTGCTGCGCTTGAATCGAATATGTTCCCATTCCGTAGAGGTGTTATCTGTATTCATACTGGGATATGTGGAAAGTTATTTACCCTCACCTCAAGTATAGTTTTTATATTCTTTGTTAAAGAGGTATTCTTCATAATGGGTATGTTTCTATTTACTTTGTAATTTTATCATTTTAGTGAGTGCTTATATTTATTCCTGATTTGTATAAAAAAGTAGTAGTCCTCTTTACGTCGTTTCACCTTATGGTATTTATGACTTTACATTACTCCTTAACTATTAAATACATAAAATTAAATCCACGTTACACCATTTTACGCTTTATATGTCTCTATGGCACAATAACGAGGAAAAATAGCCAAAAAAATAAACTAAGCAGAATTCTACTTATAAAATTGGAAAATAAACACATTCGATGTTAAATTAGTAGTATAAATATACAGAAAATATTGTAGCAAAAAAGAAAACATATTCCATATCTGACAAGTTTTTTTTTTTTCTAAAAGACGTATAGTACAATACAGATTTCTCCATGTATCCGGATTAAAGGAAGTTGACTTCGTTGCTACGTTATGTTGAACAATTAATTTATGATTGGTTGGTAACAGTGTATGTTTAATTTTTAATATGTGATTGCTGAAGATAAAATGATAATTAGCTAACATTTGTCATTAATAAGTCATAATAAGGATTACAATATGATAAAGAAATTCACAGCGACGGGTCTCGAACAGCTTCCTGCTTGTTCCGGCTAGAAGGCTTACCGTCCATATATGTAGTTAGTTGTTTACACGTGTTATCTTGTGTTTAATGTACATTTAAGTTATCTTTTTTAGTCTTGGGAATCTTTTTTGATTTTAGCTAAAGACCCCCCAAAATCTGAAATTAATAAACCTAAGCTCCATGTTATAAAGATGCAATATAAATTGGACGTGGTCAAGCGATATGAAAAGGGAGAAAAGTGATAAACACTGAGTACACCATAGGCCTGTCTTGGACAATGGTGTCCGTCATTATCCCTGACCAAGAGCGCATTGTTCAATATTTTACTGAAAAGGCCCACATTGTCTGAAACTTGTACAATATGTGAAGAGGTTTAATTTCGATGAAATGGTAGGCTTATTATTCCTTTGGATCGAAAGAAAAAATACATGAATGGATTTCCGCGAGTCAATAGCTGATCCAAGAGAAGGCCAAGTCTTTGTTTGAGGAATTCCGTAAAAAAATAATCAGAGGAAAAGGACGCTTCATTTATTAAGTCATGGGTTGTTTAATATTCAAGAGGTGTTTAGCTCGCACAATATTAAACTTCATCGAGAAGCTGTCGCTGCTGATACTGATTGCTGACGAAGAATTTCCCGTAACTTTAAAAAAGATCATCATCGATGATAGAAAAATTTGTCCAGATCTCATCTTCAATGTCGACGAGAACTACGTTTTGTGAAGCTAATGTTGGATCGCCCATTTACTTTAAAGGATGAAACATATTCATGGGTACAAGGTTGCCAGAGATAGTAGGTATCGTCACTGAGGATTTCAAACTAAAGCCACGTTAAAATCTACCCTGTCCTTAATCTGGGCACCCATAAACAATGTAAAGTTTATGATTCCTGTCATTTGGATTTGTTAATCTGAAGTTTTCGGCTACTATCTTCGTTTATGAAGAACGGTTCACTGGCTATTTATACCAACAGTTAAGGAATATTGCGAGGCTAAACTCTTCTTTTTAAGACTCTGTTGATTCTTGATAATGCACCCGGACATGCCACAAATCTGAATTTTTTTTTTCACTTAACATTACGTTTCTAATTCAACTCGTGTAACCAAGGCATCATAGCTCGCTTCAAATGGTATTATCTACATTTTACTTTACATTAGGCAGTTGATGTTAAGTCGGCAGATGGAAGTATGAACATTTCAAGAGTTTTGGAGGATATATGATATTTACTAGGTAGTTTAAACATTTTTTTTTTTTTGGACTAAAGTGTTTCAAACAGCAATAATTGGTGTATGGAAAAGACTCAACCGTGTTTGTTCCAGACATGAAATGTTTTGATGAGCCAGTAAAGAATGTATTCAGGAATTTAGTATCCCTTAGGGATAAAATTGAGATGGAGATGGAAGAAGATTGGAAAGAGTTGAATGAGACCCTCGACCAACCTCTGACTAACGAAGATTTCTTGGAGTAAGACGAACAACAGAATATTAAAGGAAGTTTCCCCGATCCGGAACCAAGAAATGGTCTTAAAGATATGAAGTGTGCTTTTCATTATTTATCCAAGTGTATGGCAATCAGAGAGAGAGAGAGTTTTTAGAAAACTTTGAAATACCACAACATTTTAACTTGAAAAACAAACTGATTTAAAGATAGGTAAGCCTAATTGTGTGTGTGTGAGAGAGAGAGAGAGAGAGAGAGAGAGAGAGAGAGAGAGAGAGAGAGAGAGAGAGAGAGAGAGAGAGAGGGAGTGAGTGAGTGCGAAGGGTACAGAATGTTGTTCCTTGTCTGTTTCTTATTCCTGAGTAACTTTTAAACGGCTGAGATGGTCACGTAGCCAAATGCTTCAATACACATTTTGAAATGATTACGGTTGAATATCGAGGAAAAGGTGGGCGGAATATTTTGAAAGTTTGCTGAATGTTGAGGATAATAGGGAGGCAGATATAATTGCTGTTCCAGGTGTTGAGGTGCCAGTGATGGGAGATGAGAATGAGAGAGAGATTACAATAGATGAAGTGAGGAGAGCACTAGATGAAACGAGAGTAGGAAAAGCATCTGGTATGGACGGTGTGAAAGCTGAGATGTTGAAGGAAGGGGGTGTGACTGTACTTGAATGGTTGGTGAGATTGTTTAATATGTGTTTTGTGTTGTCAATGGTACCAGTAGATTGGGTTTGTGCATGTATTGTACCACTATATAAGGGTAAGGGAGATGTGCATGAGTGTTGTAATTCAAGAGGTATTAGTTTGTTGAGTGTAGTTGGAAAAGTGTATGGTAGAGTATTGATTAATAGGATTAAGGATAAAACAGAGAATGCAGTCTTGGAAGTACAGGGTGGTTTTAGAAGAAGTAGGGGTTGTATGAATCAGATTTTTACAGTTAGGCAGATATGCGAGAAATATTTAGCAAAAGGTAAGGAGGTGTATGTTGCGTTTATGGATCTGGAGAAAGCATATGATAGAGTTGATAGGGAAGCAATGTGGAATGTGATGAGGTTATATGGAGTTGGTGGAAGGTTGTTGCAAGCAGTGAAAAGTTTATACAAAGGTAGTAAAGCATGTGTTAGAATAGGAAATGAAGTGAGTGATTGGTTTCCGGTGAGAGTGGGGCTGAGACAGGGATGTGTGATGTCGCCGTGGTTGTTTAACTTGTATGTTGATGGAGTGGTGAGAGAGGTGAATGCTCGAGTGCTTGGACGAGGATTAAAACTGGTAGGCGAGAATGACCATGAATGGGAGGTAAATCAGTAGTTGTTCGCGGATGATACTGTACTGGTAGCAGACACAGAAGAGAAGCTTGACCGACTAGTGACAGAATTTGGAAAGGTGTGTGAGAGAAGGAAGTTGAGAGTTAATGTGGGTAAGAGTAAGGTTATGAGATGTACGAGAAGGGAAGGTGGTGCAAGGTTGAATGTCATGTTGAATGGAGAGTTACTTGAGGAGGTGGATCAGTTTAAGTACTTGGGGTCTATTGTTGCAGAAAATGGTGGAGTGGAAGCAGATGTACGTCAGAGAGTGAATGAAGGTTGCAAAGTGTTGGGGGCAGTTAAGGGAGTAGTAAAAAATAGAGGGTTGGGCATGAATGTAAAGAGAGTTCTATATGAGAAAGTGATTGTACCAACTGTGATGTATGGATCGGAGTCGTGGGGAATGAAAGTGATGGAGAGACAGAAATTGAATGTGTTTGAGATGAAGTGTCTAAGGAGTATGGCTGGTGTATCTCGAGTAGATAGGGTTAGGAACGAAGTGGTGAGGGAGAGAATGGGTGTAAGAAATGAGTTAGCGGCTAGAGTGGATATGAATGTGTTGAGGTGGTTTGGCCATGTTGAGAGAATGGAAAATGGTTGTCTGCTAAAGAAGGTGATGAATGCAAGAGTTGATGGGAGAAGTACAAGAGGAAGGCCAAGGTTTGGGTGGATGGATGGTGTGAAGAAAGCTCTGGGTGATAGGAGGATAGATGTGAGAGAGGCAAGAGAGCGTGCTAGAAATAGGAATGAATGGCGAGCGATTGTGACACAGTTCCAGTAGGCCCTGCTGCTTCCTCCGGTGCCTTAGATGACCGCGGAGGTAGCAGCAGTAGGGGAGTCAGCATTATGAAGCTTCATCTGTGGTGGAAATGTGGGAGGTTGGGCTGTGGCACCCTAGCAGTACCAGCTGAACTCGGTTGAGTCCCTGATTAGGCTGAAGGAACATAGAGAGTAGAGGTCCCCTTTTTGTTTTGTTTCATTGTTGGTGTCGGCTACCCCCCAAAATTGGGGGAAGTGCCTTGGTATATGGATGGATGGATGGCAATCATTGATTCTTAGTATCCTATAGCTGACCAGTTTGCAAAGATTTCTAATGGTATTGAAGATTTGTTGCTTCCTTATAAGACAATTGTTGACGAAAGGTGGAAAAGCACTAAGCAACAAACTTAAGATCAGGCCCTAGTAAGACTCGAAAAACGAAAGGCTCATCCCGACGCCAAAAACCACCTCTATGGATGTCAGCTTTTACAGCTTAACCGCTAATAGAATGCACTTCATCACCATAAACCTCATATTCGTCGTCATCTTTCACCAACATATAGTTCGTCACTTCCAACTCCACCTTTGATGACCAACCAGCAGAAGGTATACCAAGTTAAAGGAAGTGACCATGGTTAATGTGTTAATATTAATGAAGTACATATTTTAACATTACCTCTGGTTTTTATAAAATGATAGTAGGTTGTAAGTACTTTGCCATCTATTATGTCCTAAATAGGGAACTTATACATCACTTTTTAAGGGGCATTTCCGACCTTTGTCCTGGAACCAACTAATGACGTAGGGCCGGGCATTAATTGGTGTGCTGGACTTTTCATCAAGTTTTACGTATTTTGATGTTTTTTGTTTCGATGACCATAAAATTTACCACAAGTAAATAAACGCTAATACATGCAAGGGTCAATCATTTCTCAAGAGGGCTATAAATGATATTTAATCATGTTTCTTTAACTAAATAAGACTCCTTTAAAATTTAGGTGTGATTCTTGATTTCACATGTACTTTTGAGAAACATATTTCCTCGTCAATTCTACAAAAAATTAGCTCATTGAGAAAGTCTTTTAAGATTATCAGTGATCATTAATCTTTTCATTCTACCTTGTTTCGAGTATTATTTTTTTCCGTCTGGTCTTCAGCTGTTTATTCTCATCTTAAATTGTTGGACAGGAACTTGCTGTTCATTAAATTTCCTATTTCTAATGGGGATATTAATCTCTGGCACCGTCGTTAAGTTAGATCTTTATGCATGTTGCATAAGATTTTTCATAATACTAACCATCCTTTGCATTCAGATCTTCCCAGACAGTACCATGCAGTAATCCTAAGTCTTGCCTTCTCCTCCATAAGGCTCAAAACTAAACAATATTCTAGAAGTTTTATTTCAGCTGGAACCAGATTGTGGAATGATCTTCCAAATCAGGGAGTTAAATCGGTGGAACTGCAAAAGTTTAAACTTGCAGAAAATGTTTTTATGTTGAACAGGCTAACGTGAGTCTCTTTTCATAGTTTATATATGACATTATTACTGACCTAATATATTTTATATTCTTTATTCATCACTTCTTATATAGTTTATTTATTTCCTTATTTCCTTTTCTCACTGAGATATTTTTTTTCGGTTAATGCCCTTGGGCTTATAGCATCCTATTTTTTCAACTATGGTTGTAGCCAGGCCAGTAATGATAATACAAATAATAATTAAGGACTACAATTCGCTGCCGCTTAAAAAAAAAAAAAAAAAAAAAAAACGATTATTGGGTAACTGTACTAATTATGTGAATTACTTCACATTGTTTAGTATGGTTTTCAATGTCAACCTAAATCACATAACTACTCACTAGGTTAAACTTGTACCTTGATGTAAGCCCTTTACTTCTGAAGGAATATACGATGTAAAATTTTCATTACCTATTTTCTCACTGCCAAACTAGCTGAATCATCTGTTTTGATTTATGATGTTGATTTAATGTCTTATCTGTTTCATTAGATTGGCACATGCAGTTCACAATCTTATGGAAAAAACTTTTCAGGGGATTTTTTTATATCAATAAAAACAAAGTCTTTTAGAGATAATCTTATTGGAGTGAAGTATCAAACAACTTTAAAAGAATTCTTTTTAATAATGTAATTATGATTAGAGAAATAATTGTTTTCCCTCAGAAAATGAAGATACAATCTTTAAAATCGAATTTTAACAAACTTTGAGCGTGTTTTCAATTATCTCTTTAGATTTCAAGAACTTAAAATTTTAACTGGGACGTTTCATATTAAGAGAATATAAGAAGCGTTAATGGGTATGAAGATAAAAGAATTACGTTCAAGTTCAGACAAGAAATGTACGTGATTTCATATGGGTATATATATATATATATATATATATATATATATATATATATATATATATATGTATATATATATATATATATATATATATATATATATATATATACATGCATATATGTATCTCAATTTATACAGCTACTCATTTCATGTAGATATGAATATAGTTTTGAAATATCTCTTAAAAACACTCAAGTTTTGAGGTAGCAAGAAAACTGAGATTAACAGTGTAAAATGGTTAACTAAAGAAATAGAGTTATAGGTAGATTATTTATCTCAAAAGATGACTTGGTGCTACTACGGAGATCTAATATGAGAGAGAGAGAGAGAGAGAGAGAGAGAGAGAGAGAGAGAGAGAGAGAGAGAGAGAGAGAGAGAGAGAGAGAGAATCACTGCAAAGAAAAGTTGTCATAAAACATTTTGATTAAATGCGAGTGCGAAGAATCAAACTGCGAAATAAATTGAAGAACGAATGTAGAAATTCACAGCTTACAAAACAGATTGCTGAAAAAAAATCCGCAAGCAAATTCTGTTGCAATTTTACCATTGCTTTCACTGCCTGATTGAGAATTCCATTCTAAACTTTGGTTTACAGTTTGCACCCAATAGGTACAAAGAATCGTAGTATCAAACCATTAACTAAAAGGGTCCCTTTTCGTTTGTCCGCCCTTGGCTTACTTTTATCTTTTGCTGCATTTTGTCTCCTTCCTGTTTTGCCAATATATATATATATATATATATATATATATATATATATATATATATATATATATATATATATTTATGTACATATATTTATATACATATATATACATATGTATATATATACTATATATATATATATATATATATATATATATATATATGTATATATATATATGCAGTATATATACTGTATATGGAAAATATACATATATTTGCATGAATATGTATATACTGTTCCTGCAAATTCACACACACATATATATATATATATATATATATATATATATATATATATATATATATATATATGTATATATATGCATATATATATATATATATATATATATATATATATATATATATATAATAGATGGACATTTAAGAAGAACATAATGGGTCACTAGAGATATTGACCAGTTTGATGTGCTTTCTTGCCATATGTGTTGATGTATACCTACAGACAGCTATCAAACGGATGCATCCACATTTGGTTTAGTATACACAGAGCAAGTATAACTGATATATTTTTCATAATATCGTTTAACTCTTGCAATTATTTTGTCATTATCGCTAGTCTTACGACATAATGCTATTCTTTCCTTACAAAGGACTGCATGGTATAGCCAAAGTGAATCACTTTGCCAGCAATAATGGACCCTCAAATCACCCTCAATAAACGCTATAACGGCTTCGCCCGGAGCTGTGGACTATACTGTAGTTGCCGACACATTGCATTACCATCTTTTTGTTTATTTATTTAATTATTATTATGTCTCTTTTTAAAGCATTTTGAATACATGGCATGTGGAAATGTGTTATATCAATTTATCAATTTAACTGCAAAGCGATGATATGAGAATTAGTTTAGGCAATAGGAAAAGATAAATAAATAAAAGTCTTCTCTGCGAAGCTTAGCAACTGTTCCCTCGCTTTCCGAATGGCACAAGTATTTGGTGAGGATTAAACTACAATACCGAGAATTGAGTTTTATTCCTCTCTAGGAGTGAGATAAAGTCCTGAGGAAATTCAAGACCTGTACAGAAAATGGATTGAGAGAGATGGGCTTCTATTGTGGCCCTTCCAGGGAGGACTTAGCCTAGCGATTTCCCGACCGAAATCAGGGAATGAGGAGAAACTCCCTGGGAAAGATCCTTTTGTAGAAGAGCGATAGGCAATATTACAAATGCGCAACCCCGCTCTCTCTCTCTCTCTCTCTCTCTCTCTCTCTCTCTCTCTCTCTCTCTCTCTCTCTCTCTCTCCTTCCTTCTGGAGATGGGGGATGCCTTGGGAATCCGCTTTTACGAAGATGTTGGAAAGAATATTGCTGGTAAAAGAAGATGGATGGCCGGGTGTTTTTCATGTTAGCCAAAACACCGTGACCGAATCCCGCCAACTGGAGAATCCACACAAAAGGTCCATCTTGCTCGTTCTCTTCATAACCTAAAATTTCAACTCATGCGCAAATTCTGTCATTTTTACTGAGAAAGAAATATAAATAAGTTGGAGATAAACAGACCCGTGTACGGAGAAAGGCCCAACTTTATACTCAATAACTATTGAAGGAAATCAATTTCTATCTAATAATGGAAATTTACCAATATTATTATTATTATTATTATTATTATTATTATTATTACTTGCTAAGCTACAACCCTAGTTGGAAAAGCAGTATGCCATATATAAGCCCAGGGGCCCCAACAGGGAAAATAACCCAGTGAAGAAAAGAAACAAGGAAAAATAGAATATTTGAATAACAGTATCGACAATAAAATAAATATTTCCTAATTAAACTATAAAAACTGTAACAAAAAAAGAGGAAGAGAAATTAGAGAGAATAGTGTACCCTCAAGCAAGAGAATTCTTTAACCCAAGACAGTGGAAGGCCATGGTACAGAGGCTATGGCACTGCCCAAGAATAGAGAACAATGGTTTGGTTTTGGAGTGTCCTTCTCCTTGAAGAGCTGCTTACAATAGCTAAAGAGTCTCCTCTACTCTTGCCAAGAGGAAAGTGGCCACTGGACAAGTACAGTACAGTTACCCTTCGGTGAAGAAGAATTTTTTGGTAATCTCAGTGTTGTCAGGTGTTTGAGGACAGAGGAGAATCTGTAAAGAATGGGTCAGGCTATTGGAAGTATGAGTAGGCAAAGAGAAAGTGAACCATAAGCAAAGAGAGGGATCCAATGTAGTACTGTCTGGCCAATCAAAGGATCCCATAAGTATAACTGTAGTATCTCAACGGTTGGCTGGTGCCCTGGCCAACATACTACCTATAGTTACCGGAATTACAAGATTATATATATATATATATATATATATATATATATACATACATATATATGTATATATATTATGTATATATACATATATATAATATATATACATATGTATATTATATATACATATATATATATATATATATATATATATATATATATATATATATATATATATATATTATATATATACATATATATTGTATACACACACACACACACACACATATATATATATATATATATATATATATATATATATGTATGTATATTATTGGACAGAACAACTTGCGGCAAACCAGGACAAGAACCTTTGTACGTTGTGGAGAATAACATTATGTCGTGGAGCTTTTATCATCTGAGAAACATATTCGTTAACTAGAAAAGTTCGTAGGCGTATTTGAAAGCTGCGTCACAACCATGTGCGAACTTAGGATTAAGGTTAGGGTTAATTCGGTCGACCTTTTTTCTCGACCTTGACCGTGAGCTTGGAGTTTCAAAATTGAATCACTTCCAAGTCTTAACATAACAATCAATACCTGAAAGTTTCACTAATCTATGAGTAAAATTGATGCCAGGAAGTTTATAATCAGAGGAGGGGGAGTGACATAACCTCCTCCCAATTTCGTTGGCGGAGGTAATAACAAAGGCATTAAGAGTTATATTGCTCTGTATCGAAGTCGACCTTCTTCAAAACAAACAACAACATCGACAGGCGAAATAAACTTAGCTTCTTATTCAAGTTCAGAATGATCAGGGTTGCCTGTCCTCCAAGATTATATGCGAGTGGGAGTATTGAAGGTTAGAAACTATTTCGCTATTTTTCTGTTGTTGATCGCTGATGACTTCCCGCTTCTGTTTAGTTTTACATTATTATAGCATTTCTTTTACGAGGAGTCCCCCCCCCCCATCTCTCTCTCTCTCTCTCTCTCTCTCTCTCTCTCTCTCTCTCTCTCTCTCTCTCTCTCTCAAATGAATAAGCAAGAAAAAGGCAAGCCGCTTTGAATCTCTCAATCGATTTTTTATCAAGTTGTTTCAACTGTTATAATATTGAACCCGTCCGATTTTCTTACATTTGAGTGTAATGTTTTTTTTTTTTTTTTTTTTTTTTTTTTTTTTTTTTTTCTGTAAAGTCATCTTCCAAATTTCGGATGTTTCCAATGTTTGTTGCAAAAGGCCTAGTCAGATTCCATCATCCAAACAGACTCTTGTTCTCAGGCAGATCATTCCAGCTTTTTTTTTTTTAATAGAGTAATTTATATCTATTCATCTTATGTTGTGGTGGAAAGAGTAATTAAAATGAGGGTAATTGTTCATCGACGAATGAATCGTGTCGAAATCTAAAATACGATTAGAACTTCTCAGTACTCTTAAGATGTCTTTCTTACCACCATTTTATGATGATAGAAATTTTATTTACTTCCAGTTACTTTGATGAAATCTTTATAAAATCGGTTGATAATATCTATTAAAAATATTGGCGTACAACAGAGATAGCTACTGGATTTTTGCTATATTATTTGCATTTCTTTTTCCAGTAAAGATTTTTATCTGTTCACCATTCTCGAGAATCTGTTCCTTGAATATTAAAAGATATACATAGGAGCTTCTTAGAATTCTACGCTTATGATAAAATCATAAAAACACTACCTGTCGGGTACCCGCTGTATAAAATACTGATATCTTTTTGCTTATGGTAAATCTTAACATCTCAAAAGGCCTTTATGACTGTGTATGTAAAGGGAATTCCAAGACCTTTTCAAATATTGAAGTTTCAGACACAAATTTTCCTATCATTATGCAGTATAAGATATTAATAAGAAAGAGCTCCACAAGGCTGTGTTCTAAGCATAATTGTATTTAATCTCGTCTCTAATGATGTAGCAAAGATTATATGGAATGACCTAATGTATATATCTATATTCTGAGTTGATGGTATCATTGGTAGATTAATTATCCTAAGTTTCCGTTATTAAGTTGTGAAATAGGCAGTTATTAAGTTGTGAAATAGGCAGAAACGTGAGACTTCATATTCTCATCAAAAACTGTAATGTTCATATGTGAGTTTTTAAGATGCTTTCTTTTTTCTCTGGCCTAGAACATAAATGGACAAAGAATTCCCACGGACAAAAACCAGACTTTTGAGCTTGTTATTTGGTAACAGACTTTTCTGAACTGACTTGAAGGCCAAGTGTACGACTGTTCTAAATACATTGAAAGTTTTCTCTCACACCACTTTGGGTGCTGAGTGCAGTGAAATTTTACGTGTGACACATTCATCCTGCCAAGGTTAACTTTTTCTTGTGATGTCTTCATATTAGATTCTCTGCATAGAACCCAAAGAATACATGGTATCAATGTTACAGAATTCAGAGAGCCTTAGCCACAGGAGTTTTCAGATTTTTCTTATGTCAAGACTGTAATGTAAATGCCAGCAAAATCTCTCTTAAACTTCATTTATTGTTTTGAAGCTGATGAAGGTTTAAGGGCTCAAGAACCCATTGATATTTTTTATTCTTAAGACTAAACTCTTTGTCATTTCTATTTCCTTGGAGAGGGAAAGAAAGCTTCAGTAGATTTAACATAGACAAAATTATGTCACAGGATTCAAATACTGTACTTATATAGATGACTGAGAACGAAATTTTAACTACTCCTTAGAGAAACTAATTTTTTTCAACGATTTCCTGAATGCACTGGACACTAACCAAAATGTTTTTCTAGGCTCTTTGTTTAACAAAGTAAAGTTTTGTTATTCATAAGGATTTAAAGTGAAATAGAAAGACCTATCACAAGGCAAAGAACATGGCATATACTCCAAAGAAAAAAACATGGTGAAAAGAATTCTCTAGCCAGTTTTGAGGTATATTTCCTACCGTAAGCAAGAGGATAGAGGAAGCTTGTCAGAGTTGAGTCTAGATCAGTTTAGAATTAATAGGAATACACTAGGAATGACGATATCGGCACCTTTATACTGTAGGTACAATGATGTGCCTAGAAGATTGTAAATTGATTTTGTCATTTGAGGACTGGACATGCACATTTGACCTTTGAATGTTTAATGCCCAAGCAGCCACAGCATGTTTTCACTTTTTTTATTAGTTCCTTGACTATGCGATGTTTACAGGTCTATTGATCTAGAATTTGGGACCTGGAATATGGCTCCACTTTAGAGGGAAGACACTTAGTTCTCTGCTTAGTTCTCAAGAGAGAATATTGCTTAAAGATAAAGTGATGTAGTTGGGTTTTAAAGGAAACGGGCTTTATGTAACCGATTCACAGTCGTATATGGTACATTTCTAAAGGTGATTTTGATAAAACAATTGCAGATAAGTACCACGAATGTTTTGAAAGTATGTATGTAATGAATGTTTGGTTTATGAAAAGTTTATCAATATATTAATTTTTATTCTGGCGTCGTTGTGACGATATATCCATACATACGTTCTCTCTCTCTCTCTCTCTCTCTCTCTCTCTCTCTCTCTCTCTCTCTCTCTCTCTCTCTCTCTCTCCAATCGTATTTTATGAGCAGCAGCAAAATAACACTAAAAAGTACAGCATGTAATTCATCATTCTCCAGTTTGCATTTAAAACAATAATTTAACCATACTTTTCATTTTTTTTCACCAATTCCCATGAATCAAAGGGAGACAAGTCCCTGTTGTTTGCAACAGGAAGGCCATTACTCATTTTCAGATTTATCTATTTCATGACCTAATGGCACTTTCCGCTTCCACTATTGTCTTTTTTTTTTTTTTCTTATTTTCTGTAGTTTCATTTTAATGCATTTATCTGGAAATGAAAATAAAGAAACTGTATCTCGTTCTCAAAGAAAGGTTAGTTACACACACACACGCACACACATATATATATATATATATATATATATATATATATATATATATATATATATATATATATATATATATATATAATCATCATCAGCTGTTACTAGTCCTTTGCAGAACAAAGGCATCAGACATGTCCTTCCACTTACGTCAGTTTAGGTTCTTTCTGTGCCAGGTCACGCCCGCAAACTTGCTTAGTTCGTCGATCCATCGTCTTCTCTTCCTTCATCTGCTTCTTTTACAATCTCTAGGGACCCATTCTTAATGTCCATCTATTGTCTGTCATTCTCATTATATGCCCTGCCCATGTCCATTTCTTTTTCTTACAAGTTGTTAGGATATCTTGTACTTTAGTTTGTTCTCGCATCCTTGTTGCTCTTTTCTGACTCTTAGTGTTATTCCCATCATTATTCTTCCCATAGCTCTTTGAGTTGTAGCTAGTTTATGTTCTAAGGCTTTAGTAAGGCTCCAAGTTTCTGATGCATAAGTTAATACTGGTAGGACGATCTCATTAATACTTTCCTTTTCAGAGAAAGTGACATTTTACTTTTCATAACCTCATTTTGTTTACTAAATGCTCTCCATCCCATGCTTATCGTTTTAATTTCGGCTTTGTGGCCTGTGGAAACAACTACGGTCTGTCCTAAATTTGTCTATTTATTAACAATCTCTAGAGGCTCGTCCTAAATTCTTATTCGTTGTCTCTCTGCATTTTCATTGAACATTTTCTTTGTTTTACTCATATTTATTTTCAGTCGGACATTTCTGATTTCTCTATTCAAATCTTGTAATATCTTTTGTTATTCCTCCCATGATTCACTAACACAACTATGTCATCTGCAAATCTTAAGTTGTTAAGATATTCCCCATTAACATTAATTCCTATATTTTCCCTTACCTCCTTCTAGACATGCTGTGAATAATTTAAGAGAGATGGGGTTTCTCTCTGTCTAACTCCTCTCTCAATCGGTAATTTTTCACTATATGTAGTTTTAGGATTGCTGTACTTCATGTATAGATATCTTCAAGTGTTCGAACGATTCTTATATTCCTTGATTTTGAAGGTTTTTCATTACTGCTGATGTTTTGACAGAATGAAAAGCTTTTTCATAGTCTATAAATACGATACATAGTGGTCTGTCATACTCGTTTGGTTTTTTCATTAGCTGATTAATTACATGGATATGGTCAGTTGTTGAATTCTCACTTCTAAAGCCTGCCTGCTCTCTTGGTTGATTAAAGACTGTCTTTCTATATGGCCTAATATGATCTTTGTAAATATTTTATATATTACGGGGAGTAAACTTATTGCGCTGTAATTTCCAGGTCATTTGTATCTCCCTTTTTGTGAATTCGTACAATGATAAACTTTTTCTAAGCTGTAGATATAGAGCATTCTTGCAGACATTTGGTGTAAGAGTTCAGGCAGTTTTACTGCAATAAAATCTCCTCCATATATTATTAAATCAATTGTTAGGCCATATTCTCCTGCTGCTTTGCCTCTTTTCATGTCTTGTATTGCTTTCTTTACTTCTACTGTTATGTTTGGTACCGGCTCAGGTGTTTTATTATATCTTTTGGTGAAGTTATTTCATATATCACTATTGTATAGCATTGTATAGAAATCCTCTGCAATATATATATATATATATATATATATATATATATATATATGTGTGTGTGTGTGTGTGTGTGTGTGTATGTATACATACAGTATATTCGTGTGTGTGATAATTCCTTTTTTTTTTATTAACGTTGATGTCAGTAAAGTACTTTTGAGATCTCGAGGGTAAAGAGGGTGAAGTGAATAGCCTATATATACATACATACATATATATACTGTATATATATATATATATATATATATATATACCGTGTATATATATATATATATATATATATATATATATATATAAACAAATAAATAAACATTATAAATTGACTGAGCCTGTCCAGGTTGGTCAGGTGAAATCACCGTAAAGAAAACAAATAAGGGTAAACTGGTTGAGCCCAGAAAATGATGTTTTCAAGTATTACATTTCAAGGTGTAGTCATATTTGAATACTTAGTGAAATGTTTCCATAATTTTTCTAGCGTAACGAAAAGTAGTTCCGTACATCATAGCATCTAATGTGAGGAGGATCTCCACGGGAAAAAAGTAAGTTAGAGCTTGAAGGGCGAGATGAGACAGTATAATCCTTCCACACAATTTTGAATTTCTAATAAACCGAGATAGGAAATATTTGACCACCAAAATAAGGTACACTTTCGTAACTAAAGGTTAAGCTAGGGATCCGATGCTGACTTTTCAAGTTTTATTGCATATTTTGATAAAGAAGCTAATGAGGACAAGGAACTTTACCCTTAGAATTTAGGAAGTTGTGGTTGTGGTGGCCTATTTGAAACGTCCCCGACGCAGTCTGCTGGACGGGAGATCGAGTCATGCTCTAACTCGATAACTTTTTGTATTGTGTGCAAACTATCCTTTTGCGCTAAGGATGAAGGCTTTTGGGCGAGCCTGTAGGTCTACCTGCCGAGCCAGAAGCCATTGCCTGGCCCTTCCTGGTCCTAGCTTGGGTGGAGAGGGGTTTTGGGTGCTGATCAAATGTCAGACTCTAGGTCATTGTCTCTGTCCCTTGCCTGTGCCACTCACGAGCGACATTTAAAGCTTTAAACCCTAATTGAAGGCTAACCCTTATAAGTTAAGCCAATGTTGTCATACGAGCAAGTAAATAAGCAGACTCGAGGGAACCCTAGAAAAGTTAACTGATGATCTGTTGGGGTTCGATGATCTGTTGCCTGAAGTAAATTGAGTTGTCTTATGAGAGGAAATATGTTGGTTATACTTATTTTACTTGTACCTTATTATAATCTTGCTTATGCTTTCATTATACATTCATGGCTACACATATTAACAATAAGTAATTCTCAAAATCTCTCGAAATGTTGCATAAGTGTTTTTGTACTATTTTAAATCAATACTAACGCAAAATAAGTTAGGTGTATGTATAATATTAACAAGTAGGCAATTGGCTGATTGTAAACCTAGGTAACTTCAAGTTAATTAATTTCAATAAAAGTTCTAGATCAGTTGTTTAGTATATGTGAAATAAAAGTTATTGCGTTAATTTTTCTATTTTAATCGAGTGAATTTTGCAGTGTATTTTTACCTCTTCTCTTAATAGGGTATAGTATAATATATCTGAATAAACGTTAAAATCTTTAAAATAATTCGACCTATTTAATTCATAACATAGTTGTTCATCGAACTTCATAATAGTCCGTGACCTTAGTTTGAAGGTATCTTCGTCATAAACCTCCACCTCAACAAACAAACAGTTGATCAAAATAATAAAGGAAGAAGTCTGATCTCGAGGCCTTTTAGAGATGGTTGAACAGACATTAGGTATACATACAGTTAGCAGGTCACTGGTATTTATAGTGAATTACAATATTCTGTGTATTCAGAGTTATCTCGATGGAGATTGGACGTGTATTGCGTTATGCTGATGAATAATTATTTTGTAACACGGATGATATAGTCTCTAAATTTATATAATGAAGCAGAATGTAATTATAACTGAATGCATTACATACTCAACTAGATTACATCTAATTATGAATGGGTAATGCTTAAGGCGTGGAATGAGTTTCATATATTTATTGTTTACCGTAGTCTTTTTTTTTTTTTTTTTTTTTTTTCATGAGCTGTGAATGTTTTGAGTCGAATTGCTTCTAACTTTGTATGAAGTGTTAATTGCATTACAGTAAATACTTCTATACTTTGAAAAAAACTCCTAGTTTTGTTTTAAAGTCAAAGTAATTTTTTCTTTTTATTAAGAATTTTGCATAAAATTAATTGTTCTTTTATGTTGACAACCATGTTGGACGGACACTTTTTAATACATTTTGTTATCTTTCTTTCTGTCTCTCTCTCTGCTGACGTTTCATAAGACATTACAACATTTACATTGATTTTCGCAGAGTTATTTATGCTATGAGATTTAATTACTTCGCATTTAGCGTTTCTAAGTGGCTAATGCTATTATACCATGCATTTCCGATGGCCCTTCACATCTAACGACCTAATTAGATTACCACTTCAAAGAATGACAGCATTAAACCAATTAGTTCAATTACTCTGAAACAATTATTAATGAGCAGTATTACGCTCAGATAAAAAAAGAAGCCCAGGGAAAAATTTTAATTAACGTTTAGAAAAGCATAAAAAAAGATGGTCGTTGCATCATTATTAATCTTTTACAAGAGACTGTGCGCTTCAAATACCTTTGTGCGAACCAGGTGTTGCTGTTTATTTTTCATAGAAAAACATGAATTGGTAATTCGGCATATGCATTTTGCAGAGGGCAGCAGATTGGTTTTTCGAATTAGGCAAATGAGATACTACTAAAATTTGACTCTTCTCGCGGTATTCGTTAATTTTTAAGATTATATAGTAATCTAAGTTAGTTTGTGATGCGTGATTGGCAAGCTTGTGCGTCTTTCCAGGAAATTAAAGGCATTCGTATTATATTTTGTATGGTTACCCAAGATAGATTTCAAGTCACCCTTATTTCTAATATTTTGGGGGATTCTTTTCATAAATTTCTGTATAGGATAGAAGAATGGGCTCTGTAGATAGCTTATTTATTTAATACTAGTGTACGAGACACGTCAAAAATGACGGCTAAATAATTAGATAAAGATACACACATACACGCGTGCACAAACACAGATTCAACCCTTCCCACCTCTCCCCCTCTCCCAACTACAGCCCCTCTCACCAGGGTATGACTACTTTTCCCCCTTGTGTGTGTGTAGATTGCCTTACCTTGTGTAAGACACGGGCTCTTGCGTTGGATCCCCTTACCCAAGGGGCGGGGATATACTAAATAGTTATACGTCTGGCAATGCCGCGAGTGTGACTGGAAATACATCTTGACACATGCTCTTTATTATTGAGAAGAGATGTTGAGTAAAGATATCTAAATCTCGTGCGCGTGCACACATATTCGTATACTGTATATAGTTTTTGAAGGTTAACTCATTTCCCTCAACAGGCTGTGGCTCTAGGGAAGATAAAAACCACATCCACATTTATTCTGTAGTTGCTCCATACATCTGCATAAGGCTCATCAGCAGCACATCGAACCCCTAACACGTTGTGTCCTTCAACCTTATCTTGCAAGCATTCAGTCATATCTTATATACCAAGGACTTTCATTTCTAATACACTTTTCACAGTATACATCTAAATGTTTTGAAACAACCTTCTCCTATCTCGTCGCAGTTTTAGGTTATACCCTCTTTCCACTTACCTATTGTCATCTATTCTTTCGAAATGACCGAACCACCTCAAAAAATTGTCATCCATTCCTTCACTTGTACAACTCTTTTCATCACTTCTGCAGTCTCCCCATTTCTCACGCTATCAATTCTGTTTTCCACCACATACTATACAAACATTTTAGAAACTAAATATCAACCTTTTTATCCTTTTACAAGCCTCCAGTATCCATACTTAACTTCCATAAAGGAGAGCTGGTTCAACAATCCTTTCAAACATTTCCACCTTAGCTTCTACAGACAATTTTTCTACACTTGTTTCCCCTTTTTTTTTCTCCTAATCTGTAAATCATCTCTTCCTATATTGCCATCATCTGTTATACATACTCTTAAGATACATATATGAATCAACCCCTTCCTTCCTTCCACAATCCATATTAACTAACACGCATTATTACATTTTCCCGGTTGCCATTAACTCTCATTGTCTAACTCTTATTCACAAGTATTCTCAACTTTTCGACAAACTCTTGGTCATCGGACCCTCTAATTTGCTTAACTTTGCTTAATCTTTCCCTCTTAATCCCTCATTTGCCTTACTTTCTTACAGTCGCCTTCATTACTCTTATGCAACAGAACAGGTTCTAGGAAAAAATCCCCCCCGAGGAAAAATTCCCCCATATGAGAAAATATCCCCATAGCAATAATCCGCCGTAGGAAGAAATCCCCCCAAAGGTAAAAAATAAAAACATGGACCATTAAAGTAATGTAGTATATTTTCATTCAACAAATTGAAAAGTCAAGATATTAAACAAAATGGCAACATGATATTTAATGTAATTAACCACCATTAAAAACCTAAGATTAAAAGATAAAAGGTACGAGTTTGGCAATTACCATTAATTTAGAAGCTAAAATAAAAAACAATTCCTTTAAAAAAATCTACAATTGAACGATTTTCCAAATCCTCTTTAACATTTTTTATCCATAGAGCAGTGTTCTTATATGCCCTTTTCTGTTGCACTCGAGGATGACCAGCAGGGAACCTAGTGACATAAACTTCTTGTAAAGCCTGTTCTTTTCTAATACAGCGTGTGAAAGTCCAAATGTTAGGATGGAAACAACCAACTAATGAAGCAAAACTTCGATGTCACCTTCCCCTGCATTATTGGTTTTTGGTAGCTCATCTTCCACTCTTGAATGCATATTCCAAACACTTACGTCAAATCTTGCGGGTCTTCTGGATCTTCGTGTTGGTCTGCCGATATAAGTATCGTCAAAATAATCCAGTAGCTCATTTGCTTCTTCAGGTAAATATTCTGCAAGTACCTCAAAAGCTTCATCAACTTTATCTGATATATAAAAAGCTAGAGACAGAAGAATCCGTAATTTTAAGGAAAAACTGATATCGCTGTTATACAATCGTGCAAGACCAACTTCCTGAATATTTTTGTAAATATTCTGGCTAAAGTATAAGAAACACCCTGTGATTTCCGTACAAGGAAAAACGGTTAAGATGCTATTCATCAGTTTTTTTTTTTTTTTTTTTCAAAATCTACCATTATACTTTTTGGGTGTAGATTACTGTTAAAACTTCATAAATTCTCGAGTAAAATCTTGTAGATTTTTTCGGTTTTATTTGGCAAAAGACAAATAGAGACATGGTACACTTCGGCCACCTATAAAAGCATGTATAGTATCCACTTGGCAAAAAGAAATTTGGCGAGACGCCAAATGTCCCATCCATATACCAATCTTGGAATTGCTCAAGATATGAGACATTCTTTTCAGTACTGAATATCAAAATTCTTTCATGTACGGGTCAGAATCTAACAAAATAAAATTCTCGTAACTTTTTGTGTACTTATACTCTTCATGGATAACCAGCTCCTCAATATTTTGAGGCACAGGAAGTGACTTTTGGCTTCGTTCCCTACACTGTCAAAGGTTTCTTGTCAAATGGCTTACTGTCGGCAGACTTGCTGAAACACTTTCATACATACCCTCAAAGGCTAATTGTTGGCTAATGCCTTTTGTTTCCCATAAACATAGCCTTCATAAACTATTTTCATTCCACTGGGTTTAATGATTTTATATTTCTTCAAATATAAATACAGGGGAAAAATATGGCGAAGAGTTCGCTTGGAGGTAGCTTTGCTAACTGACTGATAAGATAGGCTAGGGAAGACATTATAACAAAGAAAACTGATGGGAGATTTGGTTTTAAAGTTTTCCAAATGAAGTATTTAAAGTAAAACAATTGCTTAGATGAGTTATTTCACCTTTTAAACAAGTTTTATTCTAAAGTAGTTTGTTTTATTTCCTTGTTTTGAAAGTTTCAAGAAGAAAGTTGTTAAGTATTTAAAGGAAAACATTTGCATAAATGAGCAATTTACTTTTTTAAACATGTTATATTCTCAGGTATTTTGTTTTATTTTCTTATTGAAAGCTATCACTAGAGTATATACATTTAAATTAGGAGTGGGGGATATTTTCTTCCTGGGGAATATTACGGGGGGGGGGGGGTACATATTTTCCTCCGGCCAATTATTGCGGGAGGAGGGGGAATTTTCCTCCTTGGGATTATTGCGGTGGGGGGGATATTTTCCTCCTGGGGATCATTGCGGGGGGCAGGGGATATTTTCCTCCTAGGGATTATTGCGGTGGGGAATATTTTCCTCCTGGGGATTATTGCGGGGGGGGGGGGGTATTTTCTTCAGAGGGATTATTGCAGGGGTGATATTTTCCTCCGGGTGATTATTGGGGGGGGGGGGGGGGCGGGGGCGATATTATCCTCTGGGTTTTTCATCCTCGGGGCTTTTTCCTGGCACCAACAGAACATTCCTTTCATCCGTCTCTTTTTTTTTTTTTTTTTTTTTTTTTTTTTTTTTTTTTGCTTTATTAAACATACTTTGCAAATCTTAGCCACTCGATCCCATTTTCACCACCATACTGCAGCTTCTCGCTTGTATTCCCTTCATATTGTAGCCTCTCTCCCTTTTCTCAACATATTTTACACCCTCAACAGTCACTTCCGCAAGTATTCTTACACTTTCACAAACTATTTTAAGTTTTGGATCATTCAACTGTGCCTCTCTTCTATCTTCCACATTTAGCATTCTTTCAAAATATTCGCTCCATCGACCCAGGATAGTATTTGCGTCTGGCAGCATCTCTCCTCTTGTATCTTTAATTTTGATATGTTTGCTAAGTTATCTTTCTCTGCTTTTTCTTTCATGCAAAACACACACATTATCACGAGTACTAAAAGGAAAAGGTAGACGGGTTTTTACATATTTCTGTTACTTTTACAGCTTGCACAAACACTATATATATATATATATATATATATATATATGTATATATATATATATATGTATGTATGTATATATATAATGTATATATATTATATATGTATATAAATATATATTTATACATATATGCAATTGTATATGTTTATACCTATGCATGTTACATGGGTAATTATATTCATGTGTAAAGGTGATACAGTTAATTGTAATAAGTATAGGCACAAATTTACGTAGTACACAAATTAGAGTGCATGATATGATAGTTATTGAGAAGAAGCCATTTGGCTGGGTTACTGACAAGGGGAATTTGACAAGGAAAGCAAGTGAATGAAGTGTATGTAATAAGGTAATCATGTGAGAATTGTAAATGTAAAGGGAAAATGCTGTGTCGTATTTTAACCTTGGAAAAGCTTATGGAGGAATCGATAGTTTCATATTTGTATGGTATTTAGAATGTTTTATAGGTGATAGGTTATTAAGAGGGATTTAAAGTATTCACTTTGGAAACAAAGCATGCATCAGAGTATGAAAGTGGATCCGAGAAAAGTGTGCAGTGTTCTTAGGCTGATCATCATCTTTATGGGTGGAATGATGTGACAGGTGAGAGAAAGGACATATTTTTTTTACGGATGATGCTGTGTTAATTGTCAACAGTAAAGAGGAACTACAGACACAAGTAAAATAATGTGAAAGTATTTATAACGGGAGAAAGTTGGGAGCAATTGTGAGTAAGATCAAGTTAATATGGGTGCTTGTAAAGCAGCAAAACGAAGCAGTAAATGTTTGTATGGATTATGAAAGTGTAGAAATCTTTACGTTTTTGGAGTAGATATATGATATGATGGTAAAATTAGAGGAGGGATGAGTCACATAATTAATAACTCAAGGAAGGTAGCATGCTGTCCATAAAAGATTAGTAATCGATTTCTGTATATGTTAAAGCCAAGGTTGGAATATATGGGGGGGTTGAGCTAATTCCATTTTATGGGAGCGAAGTTTGGATATTGAATCCGAATGGAATGAAAATGGTTTAAACTGTAAAAATTATTGAGAAGTGCAGAAGAATTGGTGAAAGGTAAGCTGAGGTTAGAGAATGAATCAGAGTATTTTAAGGTGGTTTGGTCATGCAGAAAGAAAGAACAAGATGTTAATTGTATAATTCAGAGGTGCCGGTATAGGAGAAGAGGAAGATATATGGCTACAAAGAACCATTGGAGAGGAAGGGTTCTTTATATACAGGAAGTGCAACTTTGTGCAACGATAAATTGTTTATACATGGGTTCGGTGCATTTTCTCTCTAGATGAGAAACGGCTAATGTTGTGGCGGTTTTTACTGCACAGTGAGTTCTTGTGCGATCCAGCAGGCTAATGCATGAATATGATTGTAACTTATGTTTGTTTTTATCTCTTGGGCCTTCCCTTGTTACGGGCAGCACCGTAATATTGTATGTATTTACATAAATGATATACCCAGTTAAGGTAGTTTAAGGTTTCCTCTGTTCTATCATGAGCAATATGATGAATTTGTCAGAAAACTGCTCAATGTTTTAACATCTTCATGAATATATGAAAATGAGTTTTCATCGCTGTAAGTAATCGGTCCTCATTGTTTCGTTCACCGATCAGCCAAAGCGTGGGCTGCCTCTGGGCTTGGCTTTTCGCTCAGTATGAAGCAAATCAGAGCCCCATAAAATATCACAACTTTTGCCAGACCAACTTGGGCCATCTCTTGGGGCCAATTTGCCGATAGCTCCCCGAGCGCAGACTCCGTCCCATTTTCCACACCTGGCCCTGGTAACTTTGGGCATAGGCTGTGAATTACGAGCATGCCACTCAAAATGCAGGCCAAAAAGGGTGATGTAAAGGTTACCTGACACAGGAATATGAGACGTAAATATCTCCTTATGGAAAGCATGCTCTTGGCCCAAACTACTCTGGATTTGCCCAAAGAGGTGCTTGAGAGGTGAAGAATTGACGTTGAATTTCCATCTTTTGAAATCATGATGGATGTGATTTATATGTTTTATCGTCTTTTTTAAAGTAAAAGGGAATCCAGGGCAAACGAGAATGGGTGGTGTTGACTTTTATAGTTCAACACTTCTCGGAATAAGAAATGAAAGTGTTACGACCCGGGAGGGTTGCTGCAAAAATTTTTAAAGCACGAAAAAAGTAAAGCAATCGAAAAACAAGACACACAAAAAATTTTTTTTTGTTATGTTATGGTTACAAGACTCTCATGTGATATTTGTTATCGGGTTTAAGATATTTATTGTAAAATCGTAATGATAATACTTACCCTATAGGTGAATGACAGCACATATTAGTTATTGAATGTAGTGGAAAAAAGAAAAACTGATAAAGGGAAAGTTAGCAGAGTACAATTCCATCCTTTTAAACAAAGTCTGTGAGAGAGAGAGAGAGAGAGAGAGAGAGAGAGAGAGAGAGAGAGAGAGAGAGAGTGTTGGGTGGATGAGTGAATAAAATGACTAAGTGATTATATATATATATATTTTTTTTTATTTCAAAGCAGTATTCCTTATTTGATCCTCCTCATGTTCCCATTTGCGGGCTTGTCTTTGAAACTGATACATTTTATTTCATTGTTTTTCTCACCATTTCGATATTGAGATTTTCCATATGTATTTTTAATAATTATTCAATGGCTTCACGATTTAAACCAATAGCTTCCATCTGTTGTAGCAACATTAATACTAAGTCTGACTTCATGTGGAATCATTTCAAGAAAGACGGATAAACAGTTAAATGATTAGTTTGCACATTATGGAATAAAGTTTTAGAACTACTGGTTGCATTTTCTGTATATTAGGTAACACGCCTTTTATTTCAATGGAATTTATTTTCTAACGTCGATGACACAGAGAAATTCAGGAAGATAAATGTTAATTTAGCCAAGTAAAATATGTAGGGTTGGAATAATCAGCCCAAGTAGACACATGCCTGCCATTTCTGCAGTTTCTCATCAAGTGAATGTTTATTTTTTTAATCGATTTTGATTTATGATTGTAGTTTGAATTAGATAAGTATATTTATACATTCCTTGAAAAATAAATTTTCCAGCTAAGAATCCTATTTGACTGTTCTTACAAAATTAATGAACTTCAAATTCTAGTTTCTTTGAATATGTGGTTGTAGTGATTAACTATATGGTAAATGATATAGCTGCTGACTTACTCATTCAAATTCATGTCATTGGGTAATGTCTATCATTTAATTGCTATTCATATCCTTAATATCCATGGGTTTGAAGTTACTGATAATGTTACTTGCAGCACGATCATCTAAGTTACAATCAGTGTAATTCAATATTACAGTTATGAATTTACGAAAATTCAAAGAAGCCCCTTTTTTAAAGTAGGACAGATACAATTGCTTGGAAGTTTAAGGCAAATTAGTTTTAATGGGTCATGTGTTTTGATCAGAATTGTGAAAGGACTCCGATTTTCATATCAGTGTTGATAAGAATAGTTGATGTTGGTATCGTTCCATCCAAAATTTAGCAGACAGTTGGATGTAGATAATATGTAGAATTAAATTTCTTCCATACTACTGGGCAGAAGTCAACAGCCCCAAAAAATTAGCACATGAAATTTGCCAAAGATCTGTGAACATTATGAAACATTTTCGAAGAAATAGCTAAAAGTAGACTTCATTGAATTACTCGACATTAATCTTCTTCAATAACAATTAACAATTGTATCATGCACGATTTCCTGTGTCTTGAAAATAAGGATAATTCCTTGTTAGTCATCTGTAACGATTCTTCGTTGAATTAGGAAGGCCAGACAATAAACTAATGATCGTTAGAACATCATAACACTACAATCAGTCAAGAGAGAGAGAGAGAGAGAGAGAGAGAGAGAGAGAGAGAGAGAGAGAGAGAGAGTGTTTGCAAGACATGATTTTATGGAATGCTAGGCTAGGTTAATTTGTTTTTTTGAATTATTTGAAAAAAATACGAATGATTCCCGAAAGATTATATTATGCAAAACAAAACAACTGGGAACCAATTCTGCTATTCTTGGGAAACATCCACAAGCCATTCTCGGATAGAAATATAACATTATGCAAACGACCTAATGCCAAG